>NC_137833.1:41387186-41527186 GCF_963921795.1 Nannobrachium achirus | reverse complement strand
CACCTTTTCACCACTAGAGGGCGCCCAATGGCCATAGAATCCTACATAGACAAGCGCTGGTATATGCACAAGCGGTGCGCAGCCATGACTCGCCTGAACACTTTCCTTTGTGCATGTACAGGAACAGGATGAAGTTAGCTTGAAGTTAGCTATTGGCTACCAAGCATTTTAGAAGCCCTATTTTCGGCGATTTAGCCATGATTAAACCTTGCACACCTCATGGATATGCATGGAACAGAGAAAATGAGCTCTAAAGATCCTGGATTGGAGTGGATGGTAATATCGGCGGCGCGACGCTCTCGCGGGCCGTGTAAACAGATGACGGCCGGCGGCCCGGCTCGAAAAAAAAAAAATGTATACATTTTTATTATTTTTTTCAAGCCGAACTAGTTCGGGATCGGCACCCTGATAAGGACAAATAAAGCCGAACTAGTTCGGGATTGGCACAGTAAGAGTTAAGAAATGCATTGAATGAACGCCGTCTTGCGTATTGCGCCCACGTTGTTGTCGTATCCTGCAACCAACGCTCCCGCAGGTATAATCTGCATTCCTAATGGAGGGTTCAGTGAGTTTGTCTGCCATGCCCATGCTGCCATGCTAGCACACAGTATCCAGGACACTAAATATCCTTTAGAACCTTTACAGCTTTACCTCTTCCATGGGCAGCCTCCATGCTAGCACACAATTTATAAGGGACGGATCACGATTTATCGCATTGTCGGCTTGCAAATCAGTTATTTTCCTCGTGAAATGATGTTGTGTAACAAAGTACAGTATGCATTGTTAGCTTCAAATATATATGTCATTATTTTAATCAGATCGTATATGCAAGATCACAAGAATTGCTCTAGTTAGACCAATAAGTCTCAATGAAACTGCCAAAGAAGATGTTCCGGAAATTCAATAGAAATGGGATCACAAAGAGCTCTAAAATGTACTGATGTTGCAACATTTCTTTTTACTTGATTAATTCCACTGGGTTTCACTCCCCCATTAAAAGAAAACAAATTGTAGTCAATCGAAGGCACAGCACAGTGTAATTTGGCAGTCACAGATTCATGAGCATGAATGCAGAGATAAGCTATACGTCTGTAAGGACAGACACTGGGCTTGGGTAGAGAGGACAGTTAAGGGACGTAGCACTATCTACAACCAGAGGCGGGAGAGAGATTTAGGCACGTAGTGTCAGAGATTGAAGGAGGAGGAGAGAAACGGAGGGATCGGTCGGGGAGGAGACATCGCCCAGGCGGCATGTAATAACTGAGAACAGCAATAAAGCTGGAATTGAAGGCCCTCTATTGCTGCCCGGGGAATTGAACGTGCGAGCAAGGCAAGAGGGGAAGAAGGGGCTGCAGTGATGCATTTTCTCCACACTAGAGAGATGCGTGCCCTGAATGCAACAAGGGCAAAAGAGCTGTGTGTGTGTGTGTGTGTGTGTGTGTGTGTGTGTGTGTGTGTGTGTGTGTGTGTGTGTGTGTGTGTGTGTGTGTGTGTGTGTGTGTGTGTGTGTGTGTGTTGTGTGTGTGTTGTGTACGAGGGGTTAGTTTTGTTTGATATTCTTTAGATATTTTCTTTCCTGTGATGAATAGCTCCATTAATTTCAAATTGTATTTCTTTTTTTTTTATCCCTCTGTATGTACATTTAAACAGTGGCTGTGACTCATAGAAAATTGTCCTTCTCTAGCACATTAACTAACCACTTGGCATCCCTGTTTTGGGCATAGCATTATGAGTGTTTTGTTTTTTTTAATCATTAAAGATTTTCAACACATAATTTAAAACGTTTTAAATAATGTCACAATTTCAGAAATAGTGAAAACGGGAGTCAAGTACGTCAGCTATTTTCGCTATTCTTTGTACAACAAAGTATATACTGTATAAGTAGTTAATTAAAGTGGTTAATTAATGCATGTATTGCTATATGCAACCTGGGCCGGGAAATATACTGTATACGCAGATATTATATAGATATTGTGATTTTTGAGACTTGCAATATCGTAGTATCGTTATATGCCATAATTGTTGTCTTTTCCTGTTTTTAATAACTTAAGACTTATTTTATTTATCTATTTCTTTAAAAGAAATTAAGAAAATAGATATTATAGTCACGGTAAGATATTATTATCACAATATCGGTTTATAAAGAAATATTAGGGTTTGTACATTTGATTTTGTCCGCATTGCAGCCCTAATGCAATCCTCCTCCTCCTGTTATTCAAGGTTACTCACGGGCCACAATCTGAAGGCTTCTCTGGTAATTGGAGTTAGGGCAAACTCCTATACTACAATACGGTGCTCCATGTGTGCTGTCATCTTCTGTAGACATTTGGCTGTTGCCGTTATCTCCTGCCTGCCAATGTTAACCCATTTTGACTGCTTTAACCAGTGAAAAATAGCAGATATACAAGCTCACAGCGCGGCACCGAGTGCCGCGCTGCGAGCTTGTAGATCTGCTATTTTGGAAAAAGTCATGAAAATGTGTGCAGATCTTTGAATATATATCTTTTCAAAGCGAACGTTTGTAACTCAAATTTTGCTTCTGGGGGGTCCCTGGAACTAGATATTTTGAGATGGGGGTCCGTGACCAAATACATATCATTTTGGGGGTCCTTCACATGAAAAGGTTTGAGAACCACTGACATAGTAGTCTCTCAAGAACAGACTAAGGCTAGGGCTACACCAAAATGACGGCGTCGTGCCGGCGTCGGACGCCGTCAAAAAATGAACCGGGGCGAATTTGAGCGTCCAACGCGGACGTTGACGTCGGCAGTGGAGCACCCTTCATTGATTAAAACGGGAGCGTTCCCTGCGTTGACGTTAACTGAGCTCCAGTTAGTGAAAAGGACCTTTTCTTTGACGATGGCTAGCCAGATTGTTGACACAGAAACATAGGTTTTTCAAAAAAACCTTAGAAGGATTCAAAAGACACTTATAGAATCGGGTCAAAATTCAAATGTTCACGATTTTTCAAAAATAGCAGATCTACAAGCTCGCAGCGCGGCACTCGGTGCCGCGCTGTGAGCTTGTATATCTGCTATTTTTCAATAGTTAAAGCATAAAATAATGATACACAAAATGTGGGCCCGTTCTAAATGGTTTAAGCCATGTCAGATGACATACAGTAGGTTAGCAGGCAGAGGAATAAATTGGTGTTTATTGGCTCCATCATTCCCCGGGCAGGGGATGGGATTTGTCAATCACCAGGGCAGGTTGTGTGGGCTTTACACGTGCATGTGCACGGGAAGACATGTCTCACACTACGACTCAGTGGTAAGCCAGGTGAACCACACTTGGTTGGCGCTTGGTTTCAAGGCTCAAAAATGTATAGCCATAGTAGCCAGTGGAATTTTACCTGTTTGCTTTTTGGTGAATTTGCAACATGACCGGTGCATACGTGTACGTCATGTACAGTGTGTCCCCTTAACACCTATTATTGTATGCAATTTGATAATAAACGTATATTACTCAAAATTGGTTTATAAACCTTGTCAAAAAATGACATGTTCCTTGAGAGAAACCTATTGCATGAGTTTTAGTCGTCAGTCAAACAATACACTAAAAAACATATAAAGAACAGCTATGAATTCAGTCAATGAAAAGTAGGGTCAATAAAAAATTATGCCTCCAGTAAATCAATAAAAATTGCGACTGTGACCCTCAGAGTAAAATGATCGCAGAGCGATAGAGTGAAGAGGAGAATCTAAAGCAGGCGTATTCCCATCCAAGTAGGGTGGTCTAAAAATAAACAAAGGTGAATCCACATGCCTTGTTTTTTGTTGACCACTAGGGTGGACTTTACTTGAGTGTGAAATTTGTGCTTGATTGGTGGATGTGTAGAGGTCACCCTGGACTTACACACAATACACCTTCGCGCCCACTTAATATTAGCAACAACCTACAAACACCCTAGCAACCGCATTGATGGGAAAAGATGGCAACACTTTGAATCGGAGCTTTATAAAAGTGTGCCATAGCTTCCTGGGGGTTTTGCACAAGGGTAGTTCTTCCATTTAACCATAGTGGTGCCCTGGAAATCTAAGTGGTGCCCTACCAACCTGTAGGAGGCGCTAGTGCAGAGACAGAGATGCCCTCCCCCTGCTGGCTTCATACCCACAAACATGGTGTTTCTTCAAACAGGTGTGCAGGTACGGGAGAGTGTTTTCTGCAGGTGATTCAGTCCGAGTGTATCAAAGGGTGCGTTCGGAAATGCGCACCGGGTGTGGTTAGGGTTAGGTTTAGGCCTAGTTTTACTGAGGTTAAGGTTAGGGTTAGGGTTAGGCATAGTTTTACTGAGGTTAGGGTTAGGATTAGGGTTAGGTTTAGGCACTCACTACACTGAGCACACACCCGGTGCGCATTTCCGAACGCACCCTTTGATACACTCGGACTGAATCGCCTGCAGAAAACACTCTCCCGTGCAGGTACTTGTCCCTGATTTCATTTTAGTTTGGTCAAAATGAAATACGAGTGAACACAATATAACTTATCCCCAGGATACACGCAACAAAACACATGCACCACCTGGGTGCCCGCAAAAGCACTCAAATCACATCTTTAGACGACTTCCTACGGCTGCCATGCACTAGGAACATGGTATTAACCCCCCATGGGTGTGAAAATGCTTATAATATTGCGCTTGGAGAGCATGTGGTCAATGTTGACCATGTGTCTCGTGTCATACAGTTAGTCCATTATCCAGCCGCCCATGTCTGACTCGCATGTGTGTGAAGCTTATCAAACAGCTTCAGGCACGATGGCATTGTTGGCTGAGCTCGAAGCCAAATTCAACGGGTTTTATTTGTCGCTCACTCATGCAAGTATGTGCAGTGAAATTTTGATTTGAAATGCTCTGCAGACATTGCTAAAATAAACAACAAAATAACGTTATATTTAAAAACAGGTTATAATTCAAGCAAAAAGAAAGTAAACACGCGTTGTGAGCTTGTTGTAGATAGGCTATTTCCAGCATGCAACCAAGTGTAAAATCTGGCATTACGTCATTACATCAAGGCCCACCAAAATACAGTCGACTAAAATCAAATGATATTTAATCGATTAAACTTAGACTAACGCTAAAACAAATTTAATTTAATTCAAAAGAATAAATAAACTAAATCAAAATTTGCCATCAAAATCAACTCTGTTCTGAGTCTATAGACAGTGTTTGCGTTCTTGGTGCCAAAAGTCTGCTCATTCATGTCACGTCTGTCTCCTTATAGACTGTCTTTCTATCGGTCGGAGTGACTCGCGCTGTGCTGTTCCCCTCGGCCAGTTGCGGTCCAGATAAATATCAAACATGTTTGAACATTTTCGGGTCGGTGCCGACCGTCCTGTGAACCAAGTCCGGAGGCTTAAGATTGGATCGTTTGAACCATACACACTGGAGGATAATTATGCAGAGATTCGCTCCCGATCGAGGCTGGGGTACCGCACGTCCCATGGTACTCTGGAGGGATGTTTCTGACCCTGAATCACCCCGGTTATCTTGTAGTCTGAGCCCAGCTTAAGTACCATGGGGCTCTGGTCAGAGAGCATACAGGACTCAGAGATGACTCAGTGATGGCATTTCAGGATTTTTATATAAGGTTGGTTGCACAAGACAGATGTGGATGAATGAATGAAGGCTACAGTATCTGAAATGAAATGCCTGAAATAAATACATGTGTATGACTATACTTATACAGTATGGATGCATATTACACTACGGAATGCACACACCTTACTGTATGTGCACTCAGCAATTAATGCACATAATGCATGCTTAATGTTTTTCATTTCCACTTTAGGTTAAGGCCTCATGAAACACACATAAGACAAGGGTAGCCTGGGATCAATACCATTTTCTGGTTTCTGATCCGGTCGGGTGCGGAAATAATATCTTTTTTTTTTTTTTACGTCATTCTGTTGTCAACTGTTCCGTTCAGAACCACCAGTACCATGCACCTCCAAAATGATTCACCTAGTTTATAACCTGTTCCTTCCACACGCTACGTCCAACCGGGAAAACTCCCCCCTGCCAGGTGAAAAGAAGCTGTTTGGACTCCTCATGCACTGAATGAAGAATGAATGAGGTCAGTCCGTTGCTCTCCCCAGGTTGGCAGAGGGAGTGTGGAGGCCAGGATTACATTAGACAATTGACACTGGCTGAAGGAAGGCCTCCACACGCATGACTGAACAGGCCATTTTGAGCTTTTTTGAGATTTAGAAATGTAATCAGATTGCTCAGGAAACACTCAAAAATATTTATTTCATATTTCCAAACGTCTCAAATGGTAGAAAAAAAAACAAGACTTGGCTTGTATGTTAAGGAAAAGTCATGAAAGGGCACATTTGTTGAGCGTTGCAATGCTGAGCAAAAGCGTGGAGACGATCGGTGCATAGATTAAACATTAAAACGGGCTAAGGAGGACTAGCGTTGAACACTGGTGGTCTGAATTGACCGCCAGTCTGTCCTTTATTCCCTTCACTCATCCATGTGTCTCCCATCTCAAAATAAATGTTTACGAAAGTGGCTGCAATGATTGCAACCACTTCACCTCGGGAGCTGCAATCAGATTGCTGATGAGCAGCTCCGTACAACTTATTTGCAAGTCTGGAACATACCTCCTGTCGAGACAGAGAGATAGGCAGAGACATAGAGAGATTCTGTGTCATAGTGACCTGGGGCTGAAAAGGAGCTTGATTATACCAAGAGTTTGAAGGTGTCATTAGCATATTGCAGTTAGCCAGGTAGCTGTGTGCATAGTCTACATACAGTGTTATGTTAGTGTTTGGGAAAAGGGGTAGAGTGTGGAAGAGATAGTGACAGTCAGTAACAGAGCCACGGTTTCCAATGTACTGTGTGTTCGCGTGCATTGCATTTGCATGCCATGTACCTGTATGAATTAGTATTTGGGCAGTAGAGTGCCTGGCTATCACCATCTCAGAGTTTATTGTAGAGATCTAGTCGCCTGGGGCCTTGGCTTGGCAGCAGCCACCGCTTGCCTGCCGCCAGCAGCATGCCAGTGCTATTGGACAGTGGGGATTTACTTGGTTTAGTGGCCAGCTGTAGTCCAGAGGTTTGGACGGTGCAAAGTGTCACACAATAGCTGTGTTTATGTGAGTTAGCTTGATTTAGCCTTGAATCAGTCTGTGTCTCTGAACCTGTATCTTTCCTGCCCCCTGCGCCAACCCGAATTTGTCCTCCTCGTTGGAGCGAGCAGGGAAACAAGGTCAACTGATCAGTTTTTTCCACTTCTTCTGCATAGTATAGAGTAGGTTGCCTAACCTTGATATTCTCTCTCGAATCTCACTCACACTTTGCACTGTTACCTTTCTGCACCTTTCCCTCTGTCTCTCACTGCCTGCTGTTGTATCTCTCGCTCTCTGTTTTCTTTTTTTATGGCGTGTCTCTGAGGGGCCGTCTAGGAGAGTGTGTACGTGTCAAAAAAGATTATATGTACATACTAGAGTTTACGGCCGCTACACAGGCCTCACACCTACGGCGTATATGGCATGCCCATATATGGGCTTATCGGTTGGTCGGCGGTTCTGGACAACTGGATATCCATATGTGCCTACTGTATACTGTATATGGATAGACATATCGGTCGGAATCAGTGATTCTGGACAGCCGCATATCCAATGACTCCGTGGCAGGCACCACGCTCCCCCGAGTTTTTAGTTTTTTGCACATAACAAAACAGAGTACTAAACATACCTGTGGATAGAACCAAAACTGAGACCTAGCTAAAATCCTAAAAGAAAACGATGGGCTGGCCAAAAGCAAAAGAGAGGAGAGTCTGGTGAGCCAAACACTATGAGGCCGCCGTCACACAAGACCCCCATATACTACCAAAACTAAATAAAGAAACTAAACTAACCAGTAGTGCTTACTACCACCAGGCCCATTATAACTGCACTGGAAAAAAATAGGAGCTAAGGGAACAAAAGGCTGGAGTTGTCTGCCGGGGTGCTGGAGAGAGAGAGAGTGAAAACTGGAAACAGCTCCTCTTGATAGGCTAAAGCCCTAATGAGTGCATGAGGGACAGCTGAGCATCCAGAGCTATACAATTGAGTGTGTAGCCATGGACGAGCCAACAGCCAACCTGCAGGAAGTGTAGACACTAAACCAGAGGACAGAGAAACATTACGTGAACAAATAAAATGTGCAATCACATAACATATGCATATGACCATATCTGAGGGGCAGTCATTTCGGAAGGCAGGGTTTTTCACTACTGCTAATATGATTTCTTTTTTTTTTTTTTTTTCTAAAATGAAAAAAGCCACAAATGCATCTCAAAATATCTAGGCTACATTTCACTTAAACGCCAGAGCATGTAAATAAGACTTTTTTTAATTAATGTGAGAGATCGTCAGGTCATTTGCAGCTTAGACATTTATTTAGAACTTGAATATCTCAAAAGTAGTATTTCAGCATGGCATCATTCTATAAGCCATATCTTCAAAACTGTTGGGTCAATCTCCACAACCAATATATCATTTTGTAGCTATGATCCCCAGCTTTCAAATGAAATGAAAAAATGAAAATGAGAAAAAATGCAATGACTAGCCGTCAGCCGCGCTGGGACACATATATGTGCATAGGGCTCAGATTAATATAGGATATATTATGTAGTAGCAGGTACAACGCATATTTAGAACGTTAGTATCATGTGTGCAAAGAATAAGAAATGCCACCGTGAGCGCAGTCTTGAGATATCTTGTGATGAAAGTGTGAAAGTGGACATTTTGGCTCATGGGTGGTGCTAGAGGACAGGCCATGGAGTCACCATGCTTTAGGGCAGTGTTGAGGACCCCCAAATTGGCACTTATTAGCCCGCGGACGCCCATTTGAAAATGAATGCCAGTGACCCTCATATAAGAGGAGATTTTTACAGCTCTAGTGTGATTTTCAACCATTTTGATTTCAGGGACCCCCAGTTTGACATGCATTAGGCTACGGACCTCCATTTATATCTCTGGAGACTCCAATTTATATTGTAAAATCAACGTTATTAACTCTTAAGAGTGTTGGGTTCCATTTGTACACTCTCAGAGTTACATACCCAATAAGGGTCCATTTGGTTTCTAACTGTCATTTAGCAAGGGACCCCCTGGAACTCCCTCAAGGACGGCTTTGAGAACCAATGCTTTAACGGAGCATGAAGGTGTACAGAAAATTCTATGGCAATCCAGCCAGTAGAGATCCTTTATTAAGCTTTGGACGAAGGCGTTGTACTGGCCAACCAACCGACATCGCCATCAGAGAACTACTGCCAGTGGAGCTACAATTACATAAATCGACGATAAGCGTGAGCACTTGAAAACCTGAAGTATTTCAGCCTTTCCGAAAGTACATGGAGAATGTAAATCTTGATGCAAAAGGCTCATACACCTTCACTTGCCTGAAGTTGGAAATGATATATGACTTGGGAGTCTGTGGTGGACTGGAGATAGATACAGTCAAACACTTACTTGTTTATCTAACTTAAGCCAGCTAATTGCACAAGTTTCCAATCATTTCTGCATGTATATGTGATGTGAAGTGTATGACGCGATACTTTGGCCCAGTTAGAAGGACCAATCGCCAGGAATTATTTGGAGCATGAGGGGGAAAGTTACAGTTTTGTTTTTTGTTTCTCTTCTCCTCTTATCTGGTGCGATTGTAGAAACAGCTGGCCAGCCTGCTGACAGACCTGGGCTGTACGGACTCAGCTCTGCTCATGTATGAGAAACTGGAACTGTGGGAGGACGTGGTTATCTGCTATGAGAGGCTTGGTCAACACGGCAAGGTAAACACCACACACACACACACACACACACACACACACACACACACACACACACACACACACACACACACACACACACAGATGGCAACAAACTTGCATAGATAAATAGAAAAACAAACACACACACACGCACGCACGCACGTGTACACACACACACACACACACACACACACACATACACATGCACAAATCCAAATAAACATACCTACAGTACACACAAACTCATTTGTGTGTGAATAAATGCAGGTATACATACTGTATGTACATGCACAACTTCTGCTTTTAGTATATAGGCTTCACACACAACACACACACACACACACACACACACACACACACACACACACACACACACACACACACACACACAAAGAAGTGACCACCCTGCCCTGTGGGAGCTGCAGCAGCCTCTTCGCAGTGTTCAGCTGAGGGACCATTTAATACCCAATGCTTCTCAGTGCAGACAAGCCCATTTTTCACACTGAATATGGCTGCTGTCACCACACGCATACACAAACGCACTTGCTCTCACTCACACACACACACACACACACACACACAAACACACACACACACACACACACACACACACACACACACACACACACACACACACACACACAAGCACCCACATCCGTCCATCCACCCACCCACACACAACCACAACACAGCAAGCAGGAAGCTCAAAGATGAGTTAATCTGATGTTGTGGTGTGGCAGAGCTGGCTCAATGGAGTGAATGCCCCCGTGTCCATCCTATTACCTGGCTATCTCCCTTCTCCTCCTCCCTAAATCCTTCCATCCATTCGTCCATCCGTCCATCGATGGGCTGCTGGGTACACCCGCTTATCTTCAGCTGTAGCCTAGCCTGGTCAGATGTGACAGACATCATTCACACAGGCTGAAGCCTGGGCAGCCTTTCCTCGATGGGTTATTAACCTGCCAGGCCCCAAATAATACCTGTGGGATGTCCTGTCCGCCACACAAAAACACGTGCACGCACACACACACATTTCGCTCACAAATGCAAATGCACACAGTCCCAGAGAGATAGGCAGGGGAAAAAAATGTATGTTTGAGTTGGACTGCATTCACACGCACTCTCTTAACGTGCCAGGACGTCATCCTGCAGTGTGCTGTCGAACAGCTGATTGATAAAACATCAGGGTTTTACTGATCTTATCATCTGATTAGGAAAAATACCGTGGACCTCGACTGTGTTTGGATTTAGCATCAGCAGTGATTGGTCGCAAAGGATTTCATTTCCCCACACCTTTTTCCTAAGAAATATAATCGTCACTGTCGGGCAGAAACCTTGTGTCCCCAAGTTTAAAATGTGTACGTTTCTTCTTAAAGTAAAGCCCTGCTTATCATACACGACTGTTGCACGAAGCTAGTGAAAACAGCCGCTCTACAAGCACACCTCGTGGTGCGAGGCCTTGTGTGCTTGTAGATCTGCTATTTCACTATTCCAAATCATATAAAAAATAAAACGGTTATGGACATACAAGGTTTCCACCCGACAACAACGATATGTTACCTGTACTAAATTAAAGCAAGTGAAAATAATGTCCAGTTCCTTGCATTTATGTTTTCATATTTAGAGATCACTAGCATTCTAGGCAGCTGAAGGGTGAAAGCAACAGAACCCAGACAGCAGAGATAACAAAATTATACTAGAATAAGCATAGAAGAACTATTGTTAAAACTAAGGAGGAACGATTGCCCTGCGATTGGCTAGTCTGTTGTTAGGACAACCGACCGACCAACGCTGTTACTTGGCCACTCCATGGCTCAGTCTGTCAGTCAGTCAGTCAATCAGTCAGTCAGTCAAAGACATGCCGTAGTGCTGGCCTGCCGGTTCAGCCAAAAGATCCATTGTGTCCCCCAGGTTGTTAGTGCCAGAGGATCTCTGGCACTGATCCGGACGTAATTAAATAAATGGCACCTATGATCAATTAAAAGGAGTGCCTCACTCTTCTGTAAAAAATGAGAGAAAATCATCCTGTGGCTTTCCTCCAACTGTGGTCATTTTCATCTCTCTTTTTGTCCATCACATGCTGTCACAGCGCGGCTGCGAGCTTGTAGATCTGCTATTTTTGAAAAATCGTGAAAATTTGAATTTTGACCCGATTCTATAAGTGTCTTTTGAATCCTTCTAAGGTTTTTTGAAAAACCTATGTTTCTATGTCAGCAATCTGGCCAGGCATCGTCAAATAAAAGGTCCTTTTCACTTAACTGGAGCTCAGTTAGTCTGTTCTTGAGAGACTACTATGTCAGTGATTCTCGAACCTTTTCATGTGAAGGACCCCCAAAATGATATTTATTTGGCCACGGACCCCCATCTCAAAATATCTAGTTCCAGGGACCACCCAGAAGCAAAATTCTAGTTCCAAACGTTCTCTTTAAAAATACATAATTCAAAGATTTTCACGACTTTTTCAAAAAATAGCAGATCTACAAGCTCGCAGCGCGGCACTCGGGGCCGCGCTGTGAGCTTGTATATCTGCTATTTTTCAATAGCTAAAGCAGTCAATAATTCTAGGCCTAAATGGGTTTAACCCATTCAGACCGTGTACACATTTTAGTGTATGGGAGGGGCTTACAGTACATGTACAGTATGTAGCAGCATATTTGTTTTTGTAGGCTAATTTTTGATTTAGGCCTAACTATAGGTTAGGCCTAAATGGGTTAAGTTTGACCATATTTCCACATTTAAGCATACACGAGGTTCGTTGTAAGCATCTTTGGTCGTTGAGCGTGACAAGGTCAAGGACAGCCATCTGGATTCTTGGCATTGTCCGAAAAATGTGGCTGTGCTGCGACTGTGCCACGATTATAATCAATATGAGACTACCGGCACGTAGAAATGAAGGTACAGTAAGGTCAATGTTTGTGTTGACAGAAACTAGTTTTACAGAAAAGATTACTGCAGCTATTTTACACGTGTTAAATTACTGGGAATACATCACTGTCTAGTCTTGTTGCAAACAGTTTTGTGAAAAATCTCCCTTCTGAGAATTACCAACCAAGTCTGGCCAAGTAAAGTCTGAGTCCAAATTTCACTTGCTTTCTAAATCTTATTTATTGTTTTATTCTTTTATTGAGGTGTAAACCTTTTCAACTGACATAGGTTGTATTCTCGTCTCACATTGTGACATATAAGACTCAATTCACTGTGTGACTGGGGGGATGATCACATTTTTCCCTTTTCCCCCGTTGCGGTGTGACATGAAATGAACGTATAAAAGATGGCCAAAGCACGCAGTGTGCAAGCACCTTTAGACTAACAATAAGCAGCCAAAATAGAGTGTCACCTCGTTCCAAGCTGCCTATATGTAGAGCTGTAATTGAATACTGCCCTGTCGCATAGAGTGAAGGAAGAAAATAACATCACATTTTCTTATCCATTCACTTGAGTACATCACTGGCCTCCTTGTAGAACCATATGACCAGACCTTTTATCTTTTAATGAGCTCAGGTCCCAGCGCAAAGTCTGAATTCACACTGTGTGTGAGGTTGGATTAAAACATTTAAGCGCTCCTTCCCTGTGACTTTATTTACATTTTATGGCGCAGAAAGTGTGTTAATTTAACACTCCAGAATTTGCCTTGTACTCTTTCCAATTTTCCACACTCCCTCCATTTCATGTGTAAAAGCAAAAACCACATTCAAACCAAGAACATGTAGATGTTATATTTGCGGTTAGCCATCAGGATGCCCCACAGTGGCAGGCGTTTGTGTTGCGACTGATGCCCGGGCCAAGTGCAGCGGTGCTGTCAGCGTGGCGGCAGAGAGGATGAGCTCCAGAAACATGAGGTAATGGCCTTCTGGTTGGTCCAGGCCTCAGATTGTCACATATCACAGTAGAGTGGGAATAGACTCTGAGGTGGTCAGCCTGCGTCTGTTCAGTCACTGACCCTGAAGCGGCGGGGGGGGGGGGGGGGGGGGGGGATGATTGTGAATCATCAGTAATATCTAGTTTCATTTACAGGCCCATTAAAACCTGAGGCTGATCATACAAATGCCTTCTAAACTCGATTTTCAAACACTTTCAATCAAAAATGTTCAAAGATAGCAGATGACTGCCACTGCTAAACTCTGAAATGACAATGATGCTTTCCCAGTTTTAATGGGCTAATCACCCATTTTGGTTAGATGAGCCTAGTCTTTGCCCTTTACTTGCTTTATTTATGAAATATAAGCTAAATTTAAACATGTTTTGTCATTCATACATTTTTCAGTAGGAAAGATTATATTTACCTACATCAGAACCAAATTCACTTCCGGTTGAGGCCAAATATATCAAACTCTAAGAAAGAAAAAAAGCGCTACAAGTTCCATTATTGAGACAAGTTGTCAGCTACTCCGCTTAATAATCGGCTACTTTCAGAGAAGAGATTTGGTTAGAGAAAAGGAGGGGTCTTAGTATAGACCCCTTGGGGTCAACAACTCCGGTCAACAACAGTTGACAGTACAAGTGATTAATTAATAAAGAGGCTGTGAATGTGCGTATACTCAACACGCACTGTACGTGTGAATACACTTAAAACAAAGTGCACTCCACTCCAGCAGCAATGGAGTGCTAATGAAAGCAGGTGGATTTACAGTATTGCAGTTTTTTTTCTTATCTGGACTTTCTTGGCTTTAATTGGATTTTGTCACTACTAGAAAAAGACTTAGCGACTTAGATTAGACATACTATATGGATTTTTGTAATATAGATTGTAACCATGGAAATACAATATGTGATGTAATTAGGGACTGCCCCGGGTGCCCCCTATAGGCAATGTATTAATTCTTAATAGGGTATAGTTAATGCATTGTGTAAAGCAGATGAAGCCCAGTGCGTGTTTGCAGGCTAGCACTTGCTTTTTACTTATGGCAATATAGCAGGCCCTGTGAGAAAGATTTTGGGGGAATTTAAACACAAACTTTAAAAAAAAATACCACATTATATAAGCTCATAACACACCGCATTGCGATTTTTATATTTATACACACACAGCACATAAAGTACACAAGCAATATGCTGCTTATATTATTGAACTCGCTGTCAAACACTCACAGCATGCACTGCACAGAGCAACCACTATCCCTACTACAGTATAGCTGGTATAAGCACAGAGATACAGGCAGTAGAGAATGCTTCCAGTGTAGAATTAGAGCTCCTCCACCAGGGATGGGACGATACACCATATTATCGTTTATCGTGATAAAAAAACACTCATGATAATCGTATCGTGGAGATTTAAAGGAGCTATAGTCAACTTTTTCTTGAAAAACGGATGCTAAAATAAAAATAATGTTTCGAAAATATTTTATAAAAAAATAAGCTTCATATATGTGTTTCAATTAAAAAATGACCACAAAAAGCGTAAAATAATGATAAAATAATCATTTTGGCCCTTTGTTTACATTTACAGGGCCCGTACTTTGTTTACATCCTAGTCTGTAGACTAGGATGTACACCTACAATGAAAAAGTTGACTATAGCTCCTTTAATGTATCGTGATATCGTCCTCCAAAAAATAGCCGATCTACAAGCTCACAACGCGTCGCGTTTGCGACGCGCTGTGAGCTTGTAGATCGGCTATTTTTTGGCAAATGTTCTGCCCCAGGATAATGGATTTTGATCATCGCGATAATATCGTAAATCGCGATTTCTTTGGTCACAATAATCAGTGATATGAAATGTTCATATGGTCCCATCCCTATCCTCCACACAGCCCTCACAGTGGAGCCCTCGTACCCAGTCTTCCAGGTGAGGCAGATTGACCTGCACTTGTCCCCAGGGGCGTCACAAGGGGTAGGAAAGTGGGACTGAGTTACCAGGGCCCAAGGTGGAGGGGCCCTAGTAACTTTAGCTATTGAAAAATAGCAGATATACAAGCTCACAGCGCGGCACCGAGTGCCGCGCTGCGAGCTCGTAGATCTGCTATTTTTGAAAAGTCGTGAAAATGTGCGCAAATCTTTGAATATATGTATTTTTTAAGTGAACATTTGTAACTCAAACTTTGCTTCTGGGGGGTCCCTGAAACTAAATATTTTGAGATGGGGGGTCCTTCACATGAAAAAGTTTGAGCAAACATAGGTTTCTTGGCACGCATTTTCACGACTTTTCAAAAATAGCAGATCTACAAGCTCGCAGCGCGGCACTCGGTGCCGCGCTGTGAGCTTGTATATCTGCTATTTTTCAATAGTTAACATTCATGGGGGGCCCGCAGTTAATCCTTGTACCCAGGGCCCAGAATTTGGTGTGACGCCCCTGCTTGTCCCCCACTCCCCTCTCTCTCTCTCTCTCTCTCTCTCTCTCCCAGGCCCCTGTGTGGGACGTGGTGCTGCCGGGGCCTCCCTTATTGAATTACAGCTTGTTTTGTCTCTCCCAATTTGATTACCCAGGTGCATTCGGCTCAATAATAAAAGTCCTCTGCTCCCAAACCATGTGGTGCCGAGGGGCGGCCAACACTCCATGTAACACGGGGAACAGAATAGCCAGGCAATCCATTTGTCTGGGAACGACTTGGTTTCGGTCCAGCGCCGCGTCTACTCTCCTTTTTGGACAAAACTTTCTGTTCTCATCTCTCTGTTCTCTGCAACACCCCCCCCTCCAACCCCCACCGACTCCACTTTCTAAATGTATCAGTCTGACCCAAGTACACCGCAGAAAGCCAATGAGGTGGAGACTGGAGACAGAACAGGAATACTGAAGTTATGCCGTCTCCGCTTCCTTCCTGATTTGTTATCTGCAAAACGCTGTCTGTCTGTTTTTATAGACGAATCCACGGAGCGGCAATCATTTAATTTTTTTTTTTTTTTTTTTCTTTTTCAGTATGTACCACTATTTCACTTTCATTTTCACGACTTGACAAATAGTAACATGGTTTGAATGACAGCCGTAATGGGTATGTTAGATTGTCTTGGTTTGATGCACTTTGCTTCTCCGCCCAGTGTTTAGACCAATCAGAGGAATGCACAAAGATATGCTCATAGTTACACAGAGGGAAACGTACACAGACACAATTGTTTCTCAGTCTGGGATTACAATATCATTGCATCATCTTTAATTATCATATTGTTTGGTTGGTCTGGATTTATCAATCATTAATCCCTAATTGGAAAATGCATTGTCACTTATATTACAAACGCAATGCTGATCATTTATTTTTTAAATGCATTATAAAGTAAAAGTGAAATGGCCTCCAGAACAAGACAGCTCGATGTGGACATACAATGCACAAAGCGGTTTGTGTTCGTGATGGGTGCAGGTCACACATCTGTTCACTTGGTTCAGCAGTGCAAATGTCAGAAGGCTAACTACTACAGCGTGCATTAACATTTACTAATAGTGTTTGTCAGACCTTGATGTCCATATTGGCACACCACAAGCTATTACTTAACTTATGTCACATACAACATAGACATGTGTCTTGATGCAAAAGAAAAGGTGGTTCATTACTAATGTTGTTGTCCAAGGCAAAGCATGCACCAAAAAATACATTTGTACAGGTGCTGGATAACAATATGTACGATGAAAAGAAGAAGGGAAGTCTGCACACTGCAGTGAAGCGCCCCGGATATATAACTTAAATGAGGACAACGCAACATGGGTCTGATGTTATATCCTGGGAGCATCATTGCAGTGTGCGTACTTCCATCCTTCTTCTCATCACTTACAGTATGTTAACCACCTAAACCCTATATAATATATTATGATGTACAACAAATTAGGATTTTTCTTTTTACACAATGTTCGCCCATTTATGACATGCTCAGACGTGGGCATGTGGTTAATAGCCTAGTCTAAAACAGAGGTTTGTGAGATGGATGTCTGACACCTCTGCAATGCCCCACGCCCCTGCTCTGTAGACAGTGAATCCATTCACACAAACGGGACGTTCATCACCCATAAATGTTATTCAATTTCGTGAAATATTCAAAGCTTGATTGGATTTCCCCCCGCTGTGTGCCAACGCCGTGTGGAAAGTTATGCTCATCTTGCATTAAAGAGCCCCAACTTGCACCGCAGGACAAGGCCCATTTAGAAAGGCAACAGATATAGCCAAGGGCTGATTCCACTCTAGACCCTTTATAGCAAAGGGTCAGTGAGTGCACTGTGTGTTCAAACCAGCACAATAAGCCTGTCTGTGTTTCAGCGAACTTAAAGAAATCCTGAATGCCCCAAGTCCCCCCCCCCCCCCCCAACACGCACACACACCTAGGGTTGCCAACTCCCAGAGTTTCAAATACGGGACACTTTCTAAGGAGACATGCGCCGCCAAAGGCGGCGCCGAAAAATCGGATATCTTCGGTTATAAAGTTGGCTAAAACGAGTATTTTCCTATATTAAATCATATTTTTCCTTTCACAATATTAATTTGGGTGTCTTTGGGGCGAAAAATCGGATATTTTTGGTTATAAATTGGCTAAAACGGGTATTTTCCTCTATTAAATCATATTTTTCCTTTCACAATATTAATTCGGGTGTCTTTGGGCCAGCTAACCTATTACCTTAAAATCATGTAGTGTAGTCCTATATTGTATTTCTCTCAATTTTCCAAAACATATCGCCTAGGTCTACCTGGTCCTAATGTGCCCACTCTCTGGTTACCCAACACTAGTTTAATCATATTGGCATACAGCAATAACCATTAGGTTTTAAAAACAAAATCAACGCATGCTTATTTCACATACCAGCCTGTCTGGGGTCGCTTTAGTTGGCAGACAAGATAACTGTAGTGTTCCCAGGAATACCAATATCCATGGCTTATTTTCTGTTGCTTGCCTGCTTTTTCACCTTTTTGTTTAGCCTATCACCTATCATAGATTCATGTCTAATATGTTTGTACACAATCTTCTGGCACACGTTTTTTTTTAAGACATTAAACAATGTTCTGAGCCGAGCACTGTCGTATGGTCGCTCGCACGCACTCGTATCGTCTCTCGCAGGCAACTTGTGGAGTGAACCTACAGCCCATGCTTGGGAAGGGAGTGTGTAGGGGGCGGAGACTGTGTCTTAGCAACACTGTGTTAATAAGCCAATCAGCTGCTTACAAACAGCGCAGCGCCTCTCACAGCAATGGGATGCAGCACTTGTCGTCTCAGAGGAGAGCAGAGTGGAAGTGGAAGCTCTCTGACAGGCAGAATCGCTGTCATTTCTCAATTAAATCATCCCTTCATTCATATTTATCCCCCAACCTTAAAATACGGGACAAAGAGCGTCCCGTTTCAGTTCAATACGGGACACTTCTTTTAGTTTCCAAAAAAGGGACGATCCCGTATTTTACGGGACGGTTGGTAACCCTACACACACCTCTCTCTCCCTCCCTCTCTCTCTCTCTCCTCTCACTTACTTTCCTTCTGTCTTTTCTCTTCTCCTTCGCCCTCCTTCTCTCTCTCCCCTCTGCTTCTATCCGAGAAGACGCACACGAGGCATTGCAACTAGTGGCTTCCTTCCAAGGTCATAAAATCAGACCTCCTTCCCCCTGCTTTATTCTCTCTTGAAAGGCAAAGTGAAGCTCATGTGTTCCTTTCCATTCAGACGGTCCGTCTCAGACAAGCTCATTGTCCGGTCATGCTTTTGGCCGTACAGAACATGTCAAGGACGGCCTGATGAAAGCCATAGCTAATCAGCTAATTCGCTGTAAGTAGTTGACTTTTCGCATTGATGTCTTGGCATCTGGAATAATCTTTTATCATGAGCGTACTCCTAAGTGACAATAATTCTCTTGGCTGTCGTCTGCAAAGAACAAAAAAAACTTCAGCTGCAATCACAGAAGTACAGTATGACGTATGGGCACACGGTATGTGCACGGTGACATGTTCTATCAACCTGGAACATAAATCATGTACCTGCATAGTAAAAACTCTTGCGTAAGTGCTCTGGCCGAGGGCTCATTTATACACAGTCGTATGACACATGCATACCATAAACACAGACGGAGGTTTCTGGAATGTAGAAATGGATTGGACAGTAGAGAGAAATAGTAAGACACATGTTGAGACGTCATAGGAACCTGAACTCATGATATTGTGAGACCCACAAGGAGCATAATGGTCACTGTAGTAACTGGCAGCACCACCAGAAAACTGCTTTAAATCCCTAAGGTTCATTGTCTCCGCCAAGTCTCCGCGGAGACTTTTTTCGCTCATGTCCGTCCTTTTATCTGTTATAGCGCCGCCAGTAGACCATTTTTTGTGCATTTGATATTACTCCCACAGATTTTGACCAAACCTCATGCAAATCGGTACACATTATCCCTATAGTCATGTGATCAAGACGTATTCAGATTTTTGAGCATCGATAACCGCTCCTACGTCTGGTTCTGTGTGTAGGTCCCTATGTATGTATGAGTGTCCGTATGAGTATCTGTATGAGCACGAGACCAACGTCACACAAGACTAACGTCGTAGAAAGTATGCAGAGATCGACATCACCACAGCTGATGTCACAGACAGAACGGCCCATGCAAGGAGGAGATATGCACGTGTGTCGTGTTTGATACCATCCGTAGTGAGCACCGCTTACTTTGCACTGTTGCCATTTTCATATTCCATCCTGATTGGCAACGATTGGCTTCCACAGTTTGCATGTGGCTCGTTTTGCACAAAATGCCACAAATCATGAATGAAGCGTCCAATTGCTGTGATGCGCCGATGCTACCCTATATTTTTTAATCAGGCTCATGGTGGCACTATAAGAGGCCAATTCACATTTTGGCCTATAACCCTTGAAGGTCATACAATCAAAGTTATTTTAGATCTCCGGGACACTCAGAACCCCATTAATTAGACTTAACATGGCGGAACACACGCTAGTATCACACCTTTCTCATGACATTCAGAGAGGATTTTGGTGAAGGCCAGTTGAGTTAATTCCCTCAGCACAGGCAGATTTGTGTTCTCTGAAAAGAAAGGCAACTTGTTTAATCTTCAATAGTAATTTGATCAGGCATAGCATGTTTGATAGAGATATATATACTGATGGAAACTAGGTTCTTCTGTGGACGGTTTCCATATCGGAGACAAGTTTGAGTTGTACTGTATGACATTGACAACTGAAAGGGCGCCTGTTAGGATGATGTACAGAATATAGTTCCTGACAGATTAGATAGATGGGTGATGCAGTACAATTGTGTTTGGGAGATTATGGTGACTAATTTACTTCATGAAGAAGCAGAGCCTTAACCTCCAATCATTTTTATACCCTATATCAGGGGTCTTCAACATTTTCAGGCCAAGTCCTTAGCTGAGAGAAAGATGAAGCATAACGTAAAGAAATGTGTTGCAGATTTAAAATGTTCATGGATTTCTTATACAGCTTGGACTTGTTTGACAGCACTATCATCTGTTGGATTAATCTATTCAACCAATTGAACTGTCAATACCTACTAGTCTGCTCTTCTTTTCCATCCACACCAAACCTCTGTGCCAAAAAATAGCCAATCTACAAGCTCACAACGCCCCCAGCGTGAGGCGTTGTGAGCTTGTAGATCGGCTATTTTTTGGCTAATGTTCCACTAAGAATAGGGATGCTAGGGTTCAAGTGATTAATGTAAAAAACGTGATCCTATCACACAAATATTTGGCGGCCCCCCTGTAGTAACTCTGAGGACCCCCTAGGGGTCCCGGACCCCCTGTTGAAGACCCCTGCCCTATATAACAAACAATCTGTTTACAATCTGACAACCACCTTAGTCTGTCAGATTTTCCACTTGGCATACAGTACAGTAGATGTTTTTTATTTTATTTTTCCTGGTACAGTAGAGAATATTGATTGGTGGGCTTGACCCAAACAGCCAGCGGCACACATCACGATCTCAACTCAAACGAGGGATCTTGAGTCCACTCGTTGTTCTTCGCACACAGCAGTGTTTTCAGCCTCTGGGAATAGACTCTGCTGAAGAGCAGGTGTATACATAGTTTTGGTTTGCCCTGAACAATTTGCTTTCACAGGAAAGTATTATGGGTAGTTAAAAACCAGTCTAGTGTAAGGACCAAGAAGTGCACTTGTTCTTCAGGTCATCT
The DNA here is from genome assembly GCF_963921795.1 of Nannobrachium achirus. Classification (NCBI taxonomy): domain Eukaryota; kingdom Metazoa; phylum Chordata; class Actinopteri; order Myctophiformes; family Myctophidae; genus Nannobrachium; species Nannobrachium achirus. Next base: position 41,505,384 of record NC_137833.1, on the reverse strand, counting down.
GTTGGTCACTGTACTTCTTTCTTCTGTGGCTTTGTATTCATCTCTCTCCAACCTTGTTCATAACTTTCTCTTTCTCTTCACAGATGTAAACTTTTTTTTCCTTTTCTCAATAGGCTATATGCACACCAGCCATTTTGGAGAGAAGTTGGGTCTCTTCGCACTTCCTTCACAGGTGTTACCAATAATACTAATGAAGGCTCTGTTCCATTCTGGTCAAACAGAGTCAGTGAGCATGTTGGCTCACTGGAAAAACTCTGCTACACCAGTGGGTCTCAAAGTGTGGTCCAGGGACCCTCATGGTTCCTTGGGGGTTCTAAATGGACTCTTAAAAGGTTTGGAACTCTGAGAGTGTACACTCTCGAGAGTTATGGGGGTATTTGAGAACCACTGTGCTACATGAAATGGAGCAGAGCATGACCGGGCCTTAGCATCATTGGTAACACCTTTGAAGGAAGTGAGAAGAAACCCAACCTCCCTTCCAAAATGGCTGCTGTGGCATGTAGCCTATTCTCTCCTTTCCCTGTTGTGTTCTCTGTCTACATCACGTTTCCCTTCTGCACACTCCTTCCTGCTCCCCTTTGCTTGTTCCGCTCCACTGCCCTTTCTCTCATCCTCCTCTCCTGACACCATCAGCAGCATCCACCCCATAATCCATCTCAGTCTGTACCCCTCTCTCCTCTCACATCTTTATGTCCTCCCTTCTTGGCCCAACTCTCTTCTGCCCTCTTCTACTAAACTCTCCCCCTTACAACTATCTGTTCCACCCAGCCTTTTCCCACAAATATTCTCTCTCTCTCATTCGTCATTCTATGGTCTTGGACCTCCCTTCCTCACGTTTATCCTGGAAACCATTTTTTAGGGCATTTCATAGGCAAAGCATGTTTTTTAAATCTTCATCGTTTTATTCTTTGTCAAAGGTGTGTTAACACTGATGTTTGGCACCTAGTAAGATCGGTATCGTTCAATGTTGTTTTTGACAGCAAATTTTGATTTAGTTTTAGTCATAGTCTTTTGAATAAAATGTAATTTAGTTTTAGTCATAATTTAGTCACCTGAAAAGTTTTAGTTTTAGTCTAATTTTATCATAAGATTTTAGATTTGGTTGCATGCTGAAAATAGCCGATCTACAAGCTCACTGTGAGCTGGTAGATCTGCTATTTTCAGCATGCAACACCTGATAGCAACCAAACATAAAATGACTTTCTCTTCCACTAGTCCCCCTCCTAACGTTTTAGTCTAGTTTTTATTTTGTTGATGAAATTGTCAACATTTTTCGTCATAGCTTTAGTCGACTAAATCTACACTGGTATTGTTACTATGGAGACGTGACGTTATTGGTTATTGATGGCGGTATGTTGTGTTTGTGTGTCCCAGGCGGAGGAGATCCTGCGGAGGGAGCTGGAGAAGAAGGAGACTCCTAGTCTGTATTGTCTGCTGGGAGATGTCTTAAGGGAGCATCAGTACTATGACCGGGCCTGGGAGGTCTCGGGTGGGCGCAGCGCCCGTGCCATGCGCTCCAAAGCCCTGCTGCACCTGCGCAACAAGGAGTTCCAGCAGTGCGTGGACTGCTTCGAGCAGTCTGTCCGCATCAACCCCTTACAGGTACTGTACAAACACTGAGCTACTGTACAAGAACATGGATGAATAACGTAATAATACATAACCAGCCCTTGTTGGCGGTCCGTAACCATTAACTGATTAAAATTTTCTGTTTAGAATGGACAAAATGTCTGTGACTCAAATGTCCGGTCCCAAATGAACACCCATCAGGACTGCATTCGCGGTCATGGAACTACTACAGGAACCCAGTATCCTGGTAAATGTAGTGAGTAAATTGGAGACTATCCTCTACTCTGGCCGGTGGAAAAGCATTTCTGGATAGGTGTGCTGTCACAAATCACAATCTCCTAGATATGCCCTGGTGCGTCATGCGCATCGCGTAATTGTCTCAGTCATCAAGCCATGCAATTCTTGATGGGTCCAAAGCTAAAATACTAATTTGGATCATAATTTTATTCTGCAAAAATACATGAAAATCAGATTAGCTTGTCAACTTACTGAAGTCTGCAAGGTTCCTTATCTTTCTGTGTTACGTGTGTAAGGTAGCAATCATAAAGCAATTTGCAGGTTCGTTATGTGGTGTCATTTTAGGGGGAACAAAGTACCCTCCCCAACAAAAACACACAAAACTTGAAAAGTGCACTCCTTGGAACGCAGGTGTCCGCCAGGTCAGGTTGCCTACCCAGGTTTCGCAAACTTTGAAAGTCAGTCATAACCAATCAGAATGGAATATGAAAAATCTGAATGATACATGTTGATCGCATGACTCCAGAGACAATGTGTTTGAATGTGTGCGGGCTTTGGTCAAAATGTGTAGGAGTAGTAGCAAAAAGTATGTTTTGAAGAAAATTCTAAATTCCTGAAAATCTTGTCCTGTGCAAATGGGCATGCCTTCGATGGGTTGTGCCATGATCCAAGGACGTGAAGTGGCCTGTTATAGCGCCACCATGAGGGTGATTTGAGAAATGTGGGGCAGAGGTTCTTCCTTGGCCTACATTCATGTGCATGCAAAGCTTTACGTTGACCGGTCCAACGGTGCCAGAGATTAGCTGCTCAAAGTCAGACAGGCAGACACACACATATACACACACACACACACACACACACACACACACACACACACACACACACACCGATGGACAGATGGACAGATGGAGGGACGGGAGCCAAAGACCTGAAGCCAATTCTACAACTGCCCTCTAAATCAGTGATTCTCAAACTTTTTGGTAATTCAAAATTATGCAAGATTTTTCAAACATTCATCCAAAATAGCAGATGTACAAGAGTGAAGCACTGGGAGCTTGTAGATCGCCAACGCTAAAATCTAAAATGACACAGATGCTTTTAACCGATAGTACTGTATTAATCAATCAAAAATTATTATTGTCAGTTAATGGTTAAACTGTGAATTATTACCATCGCTCCAATAAATGTATGCACAATGCACACTGTCACTTTGTTTTTGCATTCTCTACCTCATCATATAGTCTCACACACGCGCATACATGCTCGCACGCGCGCGCACACACACACACACATTAATTTAATCCATCTTTCTGTTCCACCCACATCATCTTATATGCTCTCTATCTTGCTCTTACACAAATACACATTCTCATCGCACACATACAGTATATTGCAGCTCATTTGCTCATACACATTGAAATGTGGCGCAGCAGTACAATCAATATTCATTAGACAGTCTTATCCAATCCAAAAGGCTAAATCTTTGCAAACATTGCGAAGAGCATAGCGGAACGGCAGTCCTACAATCATTTCCATCTAATTCAAACAATTTCAGTGAGTAATTATTTATAAATGCCAACACTATGCCGTGTTCCAATATAGATCTTTTTTTCTTTTTCTTTCTTTTTTCCCCCAATAAGAAAACACAGAGATGCGTTTTCACGATGTGGTAAGATGCGTGTAAATCCAAACGTGCTACATGGATAATAATTGTGAGATTTTTTTTTTTTATGTTTTTAAAGACACTCCACCAATCGGATGGAGTGCATTGATAAGGCAGAAATGTAACCCAACACACATTGCAGACAATGCGCGCACACACACACACACACACACACACACACACGCACACACACACACACACACATCACAGGCAACACACACATATCGTCACTGTCGGGCAGAAACCTTGTATCTCCAAGTTTCAAATTTGTATGCAAAGTAAAGCCCTGCTTCATAATACAAGGCTGTCGCACAAAGGTAGTGAAAACATCAACAGGTAGTGCAAGGTAGTGCAAGCATCGCGAGGCGTTGTTTGCTTGTAGATCTGCTGTTTTCACTAGTTTAGTACATTTTATAGATGATCAATACAAAACGAACGGTTTTGGACATGCAAGGTTTCCACCCGACAACGACGATATGTGCTGTGTGTTTCAGGCTCTGAGGAAGTGGTGTCTGGGATTTTGTCGCTACCCAAGTCTGCTTCTATCTCACATGTGTCAGCCAGGCTGCAGCCTCTGCACACTGACTGTAAATGTCAGAGTGTAACAATGTACCCATGAAAAAGACCCATCTGGGTTGATTTTTTTTTTTACAATCACGGAGTAAATTAACCCTGAGAATTTTACTGTTGCCAGAGCAAAATGGAGGAGATGATTGGCCAGAAAGGTAATGGTGAGGAACGGAGATTTGGGGGAGAGAGAGAGAGAGAGAGAGAGAGAGAGAGAGAGAGAGAGAGAGAGAGAGAGAGAGAGAGAGAGAGAGAGAGAGAGAGAGAGAGAGAGAGAGAGAGAGAGAGAGAGAGAGAGAGAGAGAGAGAGAGAGAGAGAGAGAGAGAGAGGGGTTTAAAACTATGCAACATGAAAGTACAAAAATGTCTTATTTACAGTAAGTAAAGTAAAAGTACGAAAGTATACATACAGTATATAGTTAGTGAGAACTCTGCCATCCACTTGAACAATTTTTTAAACTATGCTATTAGAGTTCTAGTGCTCAGTGTGAATGGCCCTTTAGTCTAGTGAAAGTGGCATTGAGTCCTGTGAAGGGGAGAGGAGTAGGAGTTCAGTGTCCCTCTGGGGAGTGGAGGGAAGTGAGCCGAGTTCCTGTTGTCCTGCACTCTTCTGGCCTCTGTCTTTACTTCATTGAATGGGTCATCCCTTAATAGGAAGTCAGAAATTAACATGTTTGGCCACGGTGACCTGGGCTGTCATGTTTGCAGCCAGTGTTGTTGATGAAGTTACAGAGGCTTTCCGGTAGCCGGGCTAAAGCCCTTTGCACACAGGCGCGTTTAACCGCACGGATAAAACGGACAATATCATTTTTTGAAAAGAAAACAATGATTCTCTATGACCTCATGCACACCGGCTCCGAATTAGCCGTGCGACGAGTGGCTGCAGCCGTGCGTTTTTTTCTCGATCGAAACCAGTTCGATTCGTGTGTCTTGTCGCATGCGGTAAAAAACTCATCACTCCTTTTATGACTCCTTTTTGGATCCGCAGCGCCGATTCCGCACAGCCTTGCACACCAAATCCAATGCGTTTTATTCATGCCGCAAACGAAAAAAACGCAACTGTCCTGTGTGCAAAGGGCTTAACGCTTTGACTTGGTATAATACAGATGATGATGCAGGTGTTAAGGGCACTGCAGACACACAGAGCGCATACTCACAAATCTCTCTCTCTCTCTCTCTCTCTGCCTCTCGCTCGCGTGCTCTCTCTACCTCACGCGTACAGTAGCGGTCTTTGCTGCGAGAGCAAACAGAAGCCACTCACTGTCTCTTCTTGTCAGACCTGTCAAGAGAAACAGAGACCAAATGAAACGGGGAGAGGAGCGAGAGAGCTTGAGAAGAGCTAGGGGGAGAGAGAGCGAGAAAACAAGACAGTGACAAAGAGAGAGTGAGAGCAAAAGAGATGGAAAGAGACAGACAGGCGTTGAGGGAGGGAGGAAAGAGGCCATTCCTGAAGACTGACAGTGGGGCTGATTTGCATAAACGGGTCCTGTCAGTCAGGGGTCCGGGGGCCCCCAGCCAGCCCTGTCACTCTGGCTGTCTGACAGGTGGGACACCACCCAAGGAAAACTTTCCCCTGTGCTCGTCCACGGGTGCATGGGTGTCACAAGGGGGAGGAAAGTGGGACTGAGTTACTAGGGCCCAAGGTGGAGGGGCCTTAATTATTTTTATACTTTAGCTATTGAAAAATAGCAGATATACAAGCTCACAGCGCGGCACTGAGTGCCGCACTGCAAGCTTGTAGATCTGCGGGGGCCCGCAGTGAATCCTTGTACCCAGGGCCCAGAATTTGGTTACGACACCCCTGACGAGTGGAGCGCTCGCAGACATTTTCTTTTAAGTATTATTAGTATTTTTCCTACGTTATATATATTTCTCTCCTGTGCCACGTGTCGGTGATGAGGTTTCACTTAGCAGGAGTTTAAGAAAGCAGAAAAGCTGTGCATGTTTTGGTACCGGGGGGTTGTGACGGGTCAACCTGGCAGTGCACATCTGTCATATGTTGATACGGACGTGATCAAATGGTTGGCTCATTTGTTTTTCCTGTGATTTTCAAAATTGTAAGTGCAATTGCCAGCAAATGATTTGGGTATTAACACATCGGATGCCCACGTGATCTCTGACGTCTAATTTGCTGGTGCCCATGGCAACGCGCGTCAAACGCGTCATTTTACCTACCGGCGAGAGTACTGGCAAGAAAAGTAATCCGAGTAAATGTAATCTGAGTATGTCCTGTTTATTTCGCGAAAATCTTTTCTTTCAGTCAGGACCGTTTTTTATCATTTCTAAGCCACAGTGTTTGTGTTACGGCAGGTAGAAGAGGCTGCCGTTTTGAAATGAAAGTGATTTAAAAGCTAGATTAGGAGAAAACAGCGTTTTTGTGCAGCCGTTAGACAGGAAGTCAACGAGACACACAGCACGTCCGGGTGACGTAATTGCGCGCTGCATGTTGGGAAATGGAGTTTGTTTCATCACCGCGGTAGCCAAGTGCAGTAGCTACAGTACAGTATAGTTTACTGTACAACGCGTCAAACGCGTCGTGGGCCTCCAGCGACATCAAAGAAATTTACTTGTAGACACCACGTGGGCACCCGATGTGTTAATAATGTATTTGTACTGTGCATTTCTACTAGATGCTCATGTGTTATGCACAAACTGACGTGTGTTTGTCTGTCTGTGTGTGTGTGTGTGTGTGTGTGTGTGTGTGTGTCTGTGTGTGCGTGCGTGTGCGTGTGTGTGTGTGTGTGTGTGTGTGTGTGTGTGTGTGTGGTCAGCTGGGGGTGTGGTTCTCCCTAGGCTGTGCCTACCTAGCCCTGGACAGCCCTGGCAGTGAGCGTTATGAGGGTGCGGCCAGAGCCTTCCAGTGGTGTGTGAGACTGGAGCCAGATGTAAGTACCAGCAGCACTCACTGCTCCTAATATAGCGTTGTTGTCGGGTGAAACATTCCTCTTTTGTTATTATTTTGAAAACGATTTTAAATTGCGAAAATAGCCAATTTACAAGCACACAACGTCTTGCGCCGCGAGGCGTTGTGGGCTTGTAGATCTGCTGTTTTCACTACCTTTGTGCGACACTTTTGTATGATGAAGTAGGGCTTTAATTTAGGAAAAAAGCACACAAATTTCTGCCCGACAGCGACGATAGGTATACAGTAGGAGGTCTAAATGCAGAGGACACATCTCAGGTACTGTATCTGCAATTATACAGTAAGAAAATAAGTATTAGTAAGTACACACACACACACACACACACACACACACACACACACACACACACACACACACACACACACACGCAGGTACATCATAAATGGTAGATTACATTCATTACATTCAACCATTCACACACACATTCATACACCGACAACGGAGCAATTAGACGGTCAGTGTCTTGCTGAAGGACACTTCGACACCAAGCGTTGGGGGAGGCTGGGATCAAACTCGGAACCTTCCGGTCACTGTCGCCCCATAATGTAGGAAAGTACAAGCACTCTGTACAACGGGCGAACATAACACTATTTCAGGAGACGATCACTTGGGTTAAGATATACTTTATTGACCAGAATGAAGCAGAAAGCAAGCATCACACAACATGGCATATTGAGCACCCTACTATAGAGACAGCATAGAATCTAAGCCTATATCTAAGCGCATAGTAATGGCAGCCTACCTTAGCTCTACTATAAGACAGCATAGAATCTATAGCCTAAGTTAGCATGGTTTGGCATGGGGTTCTGCCTCGGGCCATGGCTCGCTGAACCCACGATCCTCATGTTACCATGAGCATCGAGGGCATAATCTAATTACAGCGAGCCCTGGCCCGATACCCCCCGAGGGGGATCTAAGGCAGAACCTGAAGGTGGCGCTGGGGTGGTGGCGGGGCAGTGCTATGCAACAAGACTGAGTCCCACCATCTGACTTCCCTAAGAACTATGGGTAAGGGGGGGGGGCAGGACCTAGTGACCCACCCCCCTCCGCGCGCGCGCTCCCTTGGGACCGCCCCCTGAACTCGCTTTGATCCTTACGAATCGTCGCACTATTTCAGGAGACGATCACTTGGGTTAAGATATACTTTATTGACCAGAATGAAGCAGAAAGCAAGCATCACACAACATGGCATATTGAGCACCCTACTATAGAGACAGCATAGAATCTAAGCCTATATCTAAGCGCATAGTAATGGCAGCCTACCTTAGCTCTACTATAAGACAGCATAGAATCTATAGCCTAAGTTAGCATGGTTTGGCATGGGGTTCTGCCTCGGGCCATGGCTCGCTGAACCCACGATCCTCATGTTACCATGAGCATCGAGGGCATAATCTAATTACAGCGAGCCCTGGCCCGATACCCCCAAAACTACAAACCCCCAAAGCACGCCAAAATCTCAGAATCCCATGCCAGTGCTAGCCAACTGCGAGGAAGGCAGCTCTGCTGTGACTCTAGCGATTAAGTTATCATTACTGCGGGGCAAACTATGAACTGCCTTTCCTGCTAACGCAAAAATAATAATTAAGCATATTAGCATCTGGCAGAGCGAATATTACTAAGCAAAATACTAAGCAATGATATTGGCAGCTTGCCAAAACGCTATAAGTACTGCTAAAGCAATTTAATAATTAAGAATGTTAGCAGCTGCAGACCGAACCAACGGTGAGGAAGGTGGTACTGCTGACTATAACGATATACTGCAATCTGACTGAAGCCATACTAAAACACCCTAGAGAAAAGCGGGAGCAGCAACATGGACGTATATATATATAGACAGCAGAACCAAAAGCAGCGATGAAACCTTTAATTCATATAACTACAGCGTCATACAGCTTCACATCCTACCTAACTAACACCCCAGCAACCACCTAGCTTTTGCATGATAGAATTTAACCTATCCGGGGCGCGAGCCCCGAGTAACGCAACAGAAGCAGCAAATAAAACCCTATGGAACAACCGTGCTAATAGTGCCTGCAGCACTATTAACATCAGCAGCAGAAGCGTTAACTGAAACGCGTCCAACTCCAGCTTGGAACCATTACGCTTCGGTCAGTCCTGTGTTGTGTGTGCTTGATAGCTTGGCGTGCAGGATCTTGAGTTAGCTGAGGGCACCAGAAGTGCTGGTGGTGTGGCTGCTCCGATCCGGAGAGAATGCAGAGTGAAGAGGGGCGGGCCGCAAATCTGGCAGCTCTCTCCGGGGGTCGTGTGACGAGGACGTCGGGCAGACGGCCCGGTGTTCAGCATGGACATGAAAGGACAGAAGGGAGAGTTAGTTCTGCGACTGACACTGGTGTACCTTCCCTGCTTAAACTGCGAGCTGCAATCTTCAGAGGCCATGTGCTAGTCGCATCTTAAGCCTGGCCTTGGTGACCGCATGTGCTTGCCGCAGAAATTACAATCTTAGCTTTAGCTGACCATAACAATGAAACCACGCCTAAGGACGCTGACTTTTAGGATCACAGAGAAATTTTCGCAGCCCACGGAGCGCTCTGCTGCAGAGTCTGCTGCTGCACATATGAGAATCTCCACGAGATACCCGTCTTGACCTTTAAAGGCAAGCTATGCAAGCCTAGAGAGCGGCTAAAGCCCAACATTCAGTACAAGTAAGACGCTGCCATGTAACTATGGTTGCCTATTATTAGCAAGCTTAGAGAGCGGCTGAACGCTCACAGAATCGAACAAGCGAATGCGTTGCTATTTACCTGCTAGAGTGTGGCTCCTCAGGGCATCTGGCTGAGCCCGAGGGAGCCCGGAGCGCCGCCGCTGAAGCTGCTCCGCGCCCGGGGCACCGCTGCCGAAACTGCTCCGCTCCGCAGGGAATGCGGCGTGTAGAGAGATGGCGCGACGCCTTCACTCTGGCCCTGCTCCCTCAGTCTCGCGGCGAACCAGCATGCGTCATGGAACAGAGGGTCGTTGGGGCAGACATCGGGCGGACAGCCAGGTGTTTCAGCATGGACATACAGGACGGAAAAGTGAGTTAGTTCTGCTGCAGAGTTTGCTGATGCACACATAAGAAACTCTACAACCCATCTCTTGACTTTTAAAGTCAAACCATACCAAAACGTGGCCCAACCGATATGCGTAAATTCCCCAGCTTAGAGCGACTGCACCCTGACAGAACTTAACAAGCAAATGCGCTGCTATTTACCTGCTAGAGTCTGGCTCCGCCGTGCTTCCAGGGCAGCCGTCGCTGGCGAGAAAACTGGCTCCCGCCGTTGGCGCTAGAACTGGCGTTCCTTTGCGGCGTGACGGCGGTGTCGGTGTGCCGCTCCCCCCGGAAGATGAGCCTGTGCCCTACGTGCCTCCGTCGTGGGCTCGCGGGCCGCCGGGAAGTCAGGAGGCTGGCGGGCCGGCTGTCCCAAGGCAGCAGCGGAAGCAGCTGTGGCTGTCGCAGCGCTACCCTCCGTGGTGCCGACCGACTCCCGACTGGACTCCCAGCCGCACACAGCATTAGACGAAGCTAGAAACATAACCTTCATGACATGATTAGTGGAACCTGCAGCTAAAGCTGCCATGATAACCTGCTGTCCTAGCCGTGGGCCTGCAGCCGCGCCGGCCTGAAGCTGGAATAATAGACAGATGAATAGCAACCAGCAAGTATTAGCTTTAGCATGAACTGAAGGAAAACAGTACTGAAGCCAAGTGCAGCGGCTACGGAAACACCACTAGAACATACGGTGTGCTATGTGACCCAGTACTATAACCTTAGTTTGCAACAAATATTTGAGTTAAACCCCTTTAACTTCTGAAACACTGGTAGCAGCTTAACATGCAGTAGAAACACCCCGCAACTGCCGTGCGACGCTGCCAAGACGACCTGCTGTAGCTGTCGCTATGCGTCGGCTTTAGCCCGAAGCTGAAAGATAGACCTGATGTTAGGGTTAGGAACCTGAAAAATAAACATAATGTTAGGTTAGGAACCTGAAGTTAAAACGTAGACCTGGTGTTAGCCGCGCCCTTATAGCCGCCGCAGCGAGACGCTGTTAAGAAAGTGATTTAGCTGGACCTGTGCCGCTTTAGCCTGGAGCTGCCATACTGGAGCAGTAATGACAACATGTTAGCAGAAAACACTCAACACCCTGGTAACAGCTTGACATGCAGTAGAAACAATAACTTGCTGGTTTTTATAGCATTTAGTATAGCAGTACCGCTGACAACTTAGAACTTATCAACTAAAAGCCTACGATGCGAGGAAAAGCTACAGCTGATGGATGCTGAAACTGAAAGAGAATGTTTAGCTGGATGGGAGGGAGGGAGGGTGGTCTATCGAGCATTTAGAGTAGACTACGATTCCCTGCATGCACTAGCGAGTTCAACTGGTGACGTCAGGACAGACAGGCACGACTGTGTTAGCGGAAGCAAAACAAGTTTGCACGTAAACTGTATAGCCTGCGGGTTTTCCTCCTCCCAGGAGCTCACACGGAAAACATCCTTAATAGGCTTCTCAAAGAGAGGCGATTACTGTTTTTAAAAGTTCCTCCCGCGAGGGCTTCTACGCCACGGTAAATGGCAGCAGCCCTACTATGGTCCAAGAAGCGACAGGAACCATTTAGTAGCTGCTAAGGTATAGCAACTAGCACCTCATAAGCAGCAGCTGTTAAGACGGCCAGACAGTGCAAAAAGAGGAAAACATACACATAACCCGAGGCGAGGCAGAAGCAATATAGGCCCCATACTAACTAGATTAAGCACGCTGCGGGCGAAGCTTGCTACTAGCACGACGCCGAGGCTTGGCATGATAGAGAACTACATTTCCCACACGCAGCGCTTAGTATTTGCTGCCGAACGTCATGCCGTAAATCACCGCTTGACGTGACTCGGCTAGCTCAGGAGCTAGGTGAACTCTGCCGTTTACAGACACCTGCAACCTACAAACTGAATCCTCCTAGCGTGATTCATTACCTGCTACGGGGCTGTGTTTTCACGCGGGCCGCCGCTCTATGCCTTGACATGGCTAGCACATTGATTTACCAGCTAACAGCATCCTTACCGAAATAGCCGGCTAGCAATAGCCACCAGCTAGCTCCTAGCTGACTATACATTAAACCTGTTGTTCCGCGCTAGCCGATACGGCCCGCGCCGTTGCAAAGTACTGACATGGTTATCGACAAACCCAACGACTGAGATTACTTTAACTCATGGTAGCCCAGTAAAGGCCCACCAGGGCACGAAATAAGTTAGCATTTAGCCCGTAGCCACAGCCAACTTCTATGATACGGAGTTTACCTTTAGCAACTTTAGCAAGCCTGTAACACCTTTGAAATAGCTTAAGCAACAAACTGAAAGTACAGAAATCAGCTAGGCACCAGCAACGATAGCAAGAAATCTGAACCTTGAAACAGCAGTTTAGAATTCAGCGATTACCAGAATAACAATCTCCAACTTCCCATACAACCTGGCCAAGAACACAGCTTCTTAGTTTGGCAGCTAAGTTTACAGTTTACAGTTTACAATTTAGGCATTTAGCAGACGCTTTTAATCCAAAGCGACTTACAATAAGCAGATACAACATTGCAATAATAAACAAGATAATAGGTCAGTACATTAACAGCAATATAACAATGTAAATGGATATCTATCTAGAGAAAAACACAATATAATCAAGTTCTAGAGAAACCTAACAAACAAATGTTAACTAGCTTCATGTATGGTCATTGAACATACATGAATTGAGCGATAGAAAAATAGCAGAAACAGACAGAAATACTCAGCCAAGTTAGGCACCCTCTCCAAGCGGTGGGCAGCAGCACAGCTACCTGCAAGCAACAAGTGTGGCACTTGTGTGTGTACTGCAGCATGGTAGCAAGCAGCAGTGCTATGCAACAAGACTGAGTCCCACCATCTGACTTCCCTAAGAACTATGGGTAAGGGGGGGGGGCAGGACCTAGTGACCCACCCCCCTCCGCGCGCGCGCTCCCTTGGGACCGCCCCCTGAACTTGCTTTGATCCTTACGAATCGTCGCACTATTTAGTATTTGTCCTCCCTAACTCCCTCGTGCACTGGCCAGTTCCACCACACACACACACACACACACACACACACACACACACACACACACACACACAGTCACAGTCACACAAACACACTCACGAATACACAGGTTCAAGTCCACTCCCTTTCTCTGTAACCTGTGTACAATGCCCGCAGTCCTGCAGCAGCTTTTCCAATCCCGCTTAATGACCCATATGGTACCTGTGTGTGTGTGTGGGGGGCATGGCATGGTAAGCCAATGTCCTTTAGCGGACCACTCAGCAGAACCCATTTGTGCTGGATGGGGCCTGTAGGGCCCCTGGGTCATTCTTCCAGCGGTTGCCTCCTAAACAAACCCCCCGTGTGCTTACTTGTGTGTAAACTTTAAATTGTGTTTTTCTGTCCTCCTCCCACATTGCTTCATTCCATCTTTTTTATTTATTTATCAGAATGCAGAGGCTTGGAACAACCTGTCCACGGCTTTCATTCGCCTTCAGAAGAAGTGAGTAATAAAAATAGCTGTCGCAGCGGACAGGTTGTTTAGATGTGATAGAGGTGTGTGTGTGCGTGCGTGCGTTTCAACATAAAGACAACGTGCCACTAGACTGACATTTCCCCTAGGGAGGCAAATAAGCGATAAATGAATCAGTCTTTCCACGCCATGCACATGACAACTGTTTATGCTTCACGGCTCATGGTTTGGCCACGAAACATTTTCGGAAAACAAACGAAGCAAAAGAACAGACATCAATATCTGACAGGAAACGACCAGGTGCTCTATATATCAGTGGTCCTCAAAGTATGTCTGTCTGTGTGTCTGTCTGTCTATCTGCCTGCCTGCGTCAATTTAATGCCCATATATGTAGACCTCTGTATCTGTCTGCCTGCCTGCCTGTGTCCCTTTTATGCCCAAATATATAATAATAATAATAATAACAATTGCGACCGAAGGTCGCAGTTTACCATGAGAAATGTCACAGCTTGTCCTTGTCCGTGTAGGACGCGTAGACGTGTACACGTGTCATATGATGTCATCAGTATATGCTAATCTGATAAGTCGATCGGTCGGCTGGTTCTCAAAATACACAAAGAACAGTTGCACATTCTGATGTTTTCTTTGGATAAAATAATTGGTGATTTTTTGTCAAGCTGTCAACAGTTACAGGAAGAGTTAGAATAGAGAAAGAGAACAGAGAAGAAAACATCAGATAAGAGAAGAAAGTCTGATAAGATAAAGGCACAGTCAAATCAAATTTACCAAGTCCAACATACATAATGTGCATGATTAAAAATAGCTATGCATAAATGCCAGAAATACGGCAGGCAGAAATGCTTCTTGCACAGGCGGAAAACATATCCTCCATATTAATGAATAGTAATAATGAGAACATAAAAATAGTAGCAAGTATATCAAATTTCTGTTTGATGTGCATGTTTAATGACATGGTTAAAGAAATAAAAAAATCACACCCGTGTGAAGTGGAGCTGTGTGTGTGTGTGTGTGTGTGTGTGTGTGTGTGTGTGTGTGTGTGTGTGTGTGTGTGTGTGTGTGTGTGTGTGTGTGTGTGTGTGTGTGTGTGTGTGTGTGTGTGTGTGTGTAGATCATGTGTAGCTCCTATGGTTTACGAGAGAAAAATACTTGAAAGTGATTTCTTGCATTGTCCCATTATAAGTCAATGGGGACAATTAAGCGTCGTTTTTTGCCGATTACGTCGGCATGGTAAGGCGGATCGGAACGAAAGGTAATAGAACACCATTCCCGGCCGAGCCGCACATTTTGATGTATATATTGCGCGAGTGGCGTAAATGGTGCGGCACTAGTTACGCGCCGAAGTCAGGCTAGTCAGGCTACATACAGACACACAGACAGACACACGCACACACAGACCCACACAGCCACGTATAGGGAGCTGCACACAGCTCCAAAAAACATCAGGTATGCATGGGAGTAGTAATCTCCATCCAGGAAGCCCACTTAATATAGATCAAATATGTTCATTCAGCTTTTATTTTCTCTTGCTTTGTTTTGATCAGAACGTGTTCCATAGCCAAAGCCTCCCTTTTAATTTGAACAGTTTCCAGTTAAACCAGTATCTCACTGGCTGGCAGATGAATTGCATTCATGGTGAGGAGAGACCAATTAATTGAATGTTTCGCCAGAGAATATGTTACACGCACACTGGTACACGCACGCACGCGCGCACGCGCGCACACACACACACACACACACACACACACACACACACACACACACACACACACACACACACACACACAGACGCACACCCCTCAAGTTCTTCCAAAAGCCACCATATCTCCATTCAGCTTGATTGTATTGATTGTGGTGCCTGAAAAGAGGAGATCGAGGAGCGAGGAACGAAGAAAGAGAGGAACAGTAAATCACAACACATTCATCAAACACAACATCAGTAGCAGCAGCAGTATACAAACACAAAACAAAGGTATTGTGTTCACACACACACACACACACACACACACACACACACACACACACACACACACACACACACACACACACACACACACACACAACATACACACATACTAATAGTGAGTACACATACAGTATACACACTAACAGCAAATAACCTAGTGCCTCCCTGATTCCAGATTTTGTCAAACTCGGGTTGATTAACACATAATGAGATAACCAAGGGCATTCTGGCAGCCTCAGAGGACCACATAACCACACAAACACACACACACAGAGAGAGAGAGAGGGGATGAACTCGATGGTCCCATTTCTCCCCCTAAAGCCGAGCTGTCCATCCTCTGGCATTGAGAGAGAAATGGCACTCACAAATCAACTGGCTGGCCCAGCACCGTCTGCAGCCATGACACTCACAGTATGAGCTAAGCTAACGCAGCAAACACTGACACACAAATACAGCTCCCTCTGGCAGAGGAGAAGAACCTCTGTTGAGAAAGAAACCAGCAGCTTCCGGCAGTGAATCTTTCCAGCATCTCTCTCCCTCTCCCCCCCTCTCTCTCTCTCCCTCTCCCCCTCTCTCTCTCCCGCTCCCCCCCTCTCTCTCTCTCCCTCTCCCCCCCTCTCTCTCTCTCCCTCTCCCCCTCTCTCTCTCCCTCTCCCCCCCTCTCTCTCTCTCCCTCTCCCCCTCTCTCTCTCCCGCTCCCACTCTCTCTCTCCCGCTCCCACTCTCTCGGTCCCTGTTCAAATCAGCCCTGTGTGCTTTCAGGCCTGAAATTAAAAAGCAGGGAACCTTCTATTAAAACCTGGTTAGCGCTGCTAACTAATTCAGCCAAAGCGCTTTTCTCATCTTTCCGTTTTTTAAATGGATGATTGTGCGTGGGTGGGAAAATATCCTGGGTGTTGTGTGCGCACATCTGTCTTGTGTGTTCTGGTGCATTCAGTACGTGTGTGTGTGCGTGCGTGTGTGCGTGCGTGCGTGCGTGCGTGCGTGCGTGCGTGCGTGCGTGCGTGCGTGCGTGCGTGCGTGCGTGCGACGTTGTCAGAACGGCAACTTCTCCATCGACATTTCCATTACCAAAATGTCAAATTGGGTATTATGAGTGATCAGCCACCTGTTTTAGAAGCATTTTCACGTTAGATTGTCTTTATAGCTGTGATGCATTGTGAGCTTTAGATCGGCTATGTTTGGTGCACAGCACCCGTAACTCAGGTGTTAACCGTGTGATTGCATGTGTGTCTCCCTCTGCGTGTGCCTGCTCGGGAAGGGACAAAGCCTTCCGCACCCTACAGGAATCCCTGAAGTGTAACTTTGAGCACTGGCAGATCTGGGAGAACTTCATCGCCGTGTGCATCGACATCGGGGAGTTCTCAGAAGCCACCAAGGCCTACCATCGTCTCATGGACCTCAGGGAGAAATATAAAGATGTTCAGGTAAGACTGAATGAATACCAGTAAATGGTAAATGGTAAATGGTGCATTTATTTAGCGCTTTTATCCAAAGCGCTTTACAGAGATTGTGCATTACATTCACCCATTCACGCACACATTCATACACCGGTGGCGGAGGAAACCATGCAAGGCACCAACCTGCTCACCGGGAGCAATGTGGGGTTCAGAGTCTTGCCCAAGGACCCTTCGACATTAACTCAGGGGGAGCCCGGATTCGAACTGGGAACCCTTCGGGAACCCTTCGAGCTCTAATAACGGTTTCTCTACCCCTGAGCTAGTAAGACGCCTAAGGGCGAAAAGCGACCCTAAAGGGCGAGGTTGCGCAGGACGGAATTCATTATTAATGTATATCGGACCAGTTACCCATATATGGAGATCCCTGATACCCATATATGGAGATCCATGTATACGGAGATATGGGCATATTGGTTGAATCGGCGGTTCTACAAAAAATCTTACAGTAACGGCAGGGGAAGCAGCTAAGAACATAGGCAAAAATCTGAGCTATCCATGTGCAAAAGTTGGAGTCTGAAGAACCAACCGTGTGCTGTGAGACCCCAGACATGCTTACACGGTTACTCGTTATGTGAATAACGTCTATGAAGTCTGACGTCATACATTCAATTCCTTTTATGACCATATATGGAGATCCCTGTCTGTAGAACCAACTGTGTTCTGTGAGACCCCAGACATGCGTCTGTGCATTTCAGTATCTGTCTCTCAGTCCTTGTCCCCTTTTATGGGCATATTGGTTGGATCGGCGGTTCTACTGAAGAATGTTGTTTTGTACAACTGTACATCAGGGATCTCCATACTGTATATGGGCATACAAGGGACAAGGACGGAATGTGATGTCACGGATATCCAGGGTTTGATCTTTGATGAGGTGATTTCACAACGATGTGATAACAGCTCTAGACTATAGACATTGAGGCGTTACAGAAGGACGGAAGGACAAGATGTGACGGTTCTCATAGTTAACTGCGACCTACGGTCACAACAATCAGTGATCTAATGATGACCATACAGTGACAGTATAATGTATAGTGCTCATCACAATTATCTGAACCCAAATGGAAGCTAAAATTGCTTAATACTAGTCCATACTGAGACAGTGCACCCAAACATGACTACATTGACTACAGAGCCCAAAGTTATATGGTGAAAAGGGTATGGGAAGGGTCACATAGCTATATAAATGTCTGTGTCCGCCACTTCATTAGGATCACTTTACTTAATGCTACTGTGAGTTCTTGCTGACACAATTGATGAGACCGTTTTGTAATTAAAGCTGCGCTTTATTGACTGCACACCACAGTATGTGAACAACAACAGCCTCTGCTGTTTGCCATGTGTTTAAATCAAACCTCATACCTCTGCCCTGAATGTTTCACATCGGCCTGATATAGCCAGTAGGCCGATTTTTGCAAAATACATTTAGCAAAACATCAGGCAAATAAGTACACATTATCTCTAATAATCATGTGATAAATATGTTTCATATTGCATCCTAATTGGCTAAGATTGACTTTGGCAGGAGTGGCCCGTTTTGAATAATATTTTGCACACACATTCCCACTAAGCCAAGGAAGGACCTCCATCCCATTTCTTCAATGCATTTTATTAGCCCTGTTTGTTGCAGATAACATTTTCTGCAATAGGGCATTTTCTTCAAAACACACCTTTTGCTACTACTCCTACAGATTTTGTCCTAAACTCACTCAAACCAGTACACATTATCTCTGGGGTCATGTAATCAAGATGTATAGTAATTTTTTGACATATGATGTCACTAAACATGGTTATGGTTTAGTAAAATAAGAGTTTCTGTCACCATCATTCAATTAATTGTTTCACCTCTAATTATAAGTATTCCTTCAGGTAACAAGTGCTCTTCCTGGTAATATATGACTCTAGGATATAAAGCATGGAATCACAAGCTAAACCTAACTTGACAGAGGATCAATACCACTGATGTGAATGAGCTGGGTCATTATTGGCACATTTTCAGCGGAGTGGTGTTGCTCTTTGCCTGTCAATACTTACAGTACAGCAAATCAAATGTTTGAAACACCACGCCACCCATTTCACACTGTTGAACTACACAACCTAGCAAAGTATAATCCAAAAATACTGTACACCCCAATTAATATACTATTGACACTGTAGCAGAGGAAAACATTGTGTAAAAGGAAGGGTTTTTGGTGTCAAGGTGTTTGGAGGCGAGCTGTTTGTTAAATATTTGTAGGCAACGGGCCAAGAACCTTATCAGACTCTTATCAGGATCTTCAATGTTGGTGATTTTTTCCCCCACCAGTGTTAGATTAGACTGTCAAAGGCTTATGATCCCTAGTCAGTTATGCGTTGATTACATTCAGCCTCTCCATTGAGTTTGGTGAAATGAAGTTTTTCCTGGGAGTCATTAATGGGTGTCATCACACCATTGTACTGTAGGTTTCCCTGACTTGACCTGACCTGAAGTATTATTACGGGGAGAAAAAATAATCTCCTCGCCATATTCGAAAAATATGCCTGACATTTTTTCCAACACAGAGTTAAATAACTGTTCAAGGAGCTGTGATGTCTCATCTGATTTTAGAAGTAAATCTATTAAGTTGTGGTCTTCCCACGTGTTGTTAGCATCTTGGGTACAGCAGACGATACACTGTCCAGCTAGCTAGGGATTTGAACCCGCCACCCACAGTGCTGCAGTATAATCTTGTCATACAGGACCATCTGCTTCATCAATTTCAAAAGGTGTCTCCATTGTTAATGCTAGTGCTGTCTCCCATAAGGACTGCCCTCACTATGAGTACTAACGGGAGTCGTTTGTAATGATTAAAGTACCATATGTTATTGGGGCACAGGAGGGCATACCACTCCACAACGCCTCAACCCACCACCGAGGCTGAGGCCTCCCTGAGAAATTAGAGAGCCCCCCCAGGTAATGGATTATATACGGTATGCACGTTGTTTGAGGGTGGTAAGCTGCATTGCAAGACTACATTGGTAACTTTTATTGTTAATGAAGCCCGAATGGCTAAGGAATAAGCTGCCCCGGTTGGTTCAGCGCACATCTCAATACTGTACCTGCATCTTTGGAATTTTTTGAAGGTCATCTCAGCGCTGCCCAGAAGCATGCACCTACTGTAAGTGATATGTGGTTCTATGAGATCAGGGAGGCAGAATTAGACTCATTAATCATAATGTAGAAAATTCCAACCTTTGTTCTAGTTGTTTCTCTGCAATGCCCTGCCTGTTATATGCAGTACCTAAATCCTGGTGAATGAAATGTGTTCTCTATTGACATCCTACAATGAAATGAACAAAACTCTGACCATTGAACAATGAACAAACTATGTGCATCGACTATTGACGCATGCCGGGAGTGAGGACGCTGATATTCCATTTTTCTCAATTTTAACCCATTTAGGCCTAGGATTATTGACCGCTTTAACAATTGAAAAATAGCAGATATACAAGCTCACAGCGCGGCACCGAGTGCCGCGCTGCGAGCTTGTAGATCTGCTATTTTTGAAAAAGTCATGAAAATGTGTGCAAATCTTTGAATATATGTATTTTCAAAGCGAACGTTTGTAACTCAAATTTTGCTTCTGGGTGGTCCCTGGAGCTAGATATTTTGAGATGGGGGTCCGTGGACAAATACATATCATTTTGGGGGTCCTTCACATGAAAAGGTTTGAAAACCACTAACATAGTAGTCTCTCAAGAACAGACTAACTGAGCTCCATTTAAGTGAAAAGGACCTTTTCTTTGACGATGGCTAGCCAGATTGCTGACATAGAAACATAGGTTTTTCAAAAAAGCTTAGAAGTATTCAAAAGACACTTATAGAATCGGGTCAAAATTAAAATTTTCACGATTTTTCCAAAATAGCAGATCTACAAGCTCGCAGCGCGGCACTTGGTGCCGCGCTGTGAGCTTGTATATCTGCTATTTTTCAATAGTTAAAGCATAAAATAATGAAACACAAATTGTGTACCCGTTCTGAATGGGTTAAGCTGTTTATAGCTTTTGTGAACTGTCGCTCAATCAAGACTGTCCATCCTCCTTCAATGCATTTCCCCCCCTCAGTGGGTTGGCCAATCGATCTGAAATTGCGCATTAATCATATGCAAGGACAGATAAAGCTGTCCCATAGTCCGGACGGATGGCTATCCTGTGGTTTTAATTGTTATTGGTTGGTTGACTGGGTGACATCACAACCAATCGGCAGATGGGGATATTATTTATGCAGTTAAGTGACAAGTTCTCATGCATTGTTCTCTTCAGTGGGTTGGCCAATCAATATGAAAATGCACGTGTGCCTTGTCCTTTGGCATATGCAGGAACTAATGAAGCTGCTTTTTCACTTTTCCCAAAATTAAGCTGGTCATTAGCATCAGTCACAGTCTGCATGTTGATAGGGCGCAGGGACTAGTGGAAGCTGATTTAGTGTGTCCTTTTAACATGGAGAAAGCTCTCCAATCACATGGTAACTCTGTGTGATATACCCAGGGGGTAATGTCTCTTCAAAAGACAAATTAACTGTAGATTTTCTCCGGTAGTGCTAATTAATCTCTTTCATTGGGGTTGCCTTTTCGAAATAATTGTACAAAAACTGGGGGAAAAAGGCTCATTGAATTGCATCTCACTAATTGCATATCTGCCAACGCATGCTAAGTAGAAAATTAAGCGTCGGCGTCAAATAAACAAGGCGAAACAGCCAGCAATAACAATTTCAGCTTTATTATTTCTCAAATCCCCCCTCCCCACACACACACACACACACACCTATTCCACCCCTGTAATAAATGCAGTACCGCAGCTTCTGAGCAATTAACTTTTAAGGAAGACATCTTAGCCCACTGGGAATGGTTGAAATAACAACTCAGTGCCTCGGAGAGAGATGATGGGGCAACATGTTCCTTCAGATTGTATCCAGCCAGAATGCACGCTTGTCAAGCACTTTCCCTCCAGTCCTCACGCACAGTCGCACGCACAGTCGCACGCGCGCACACACACACACACACACGCACACACATGGCATGCAGACTTTACTATTCTCTCCTTTTTACTAGTTATCATGATTCATGTGCTGTCTGTCCATGATGTCCTGTCACTTTGGCTAATTTCTTTCTCATCAAAATGATCTTTTACAAATCCTTTGGAAGGTAAAAGTATGGCTGATTCTTTTTTACACACTTTTATGTCATCCCGCCGCCATTCTCTCATCCATCCCTCCCCCCACTAAACCCCCCCCCCCCCCCCCCCCCATTCACTCTCTCTCTCTCTCGCCCGGAATATTCATTTATGCCGTACACGTTGCAAGCAGCCTCATCAATTAGGCTCCGAAATGTAAAAGCACACGAGATGAAAAGGTCAGTGCCAGCCAGAATGTGACTTTCAGCTGCTTGAATGAAGTAAGATCTCCAAAGTAATTGGGATTTGGCTTTGCTTTCTCAAATCTCCTGGTTTCTCAAAGCCCAGTCCTCACTCCACTCCCCGTCTCATTGTCTCTGTCCTCCTTATTCCGTCTCTGCTGCCGTCAGTCTCTAGAATTTATTTGGACTTTTTGCAATACACATTAAAGGATGTTCGCATTTGGCTGATGAGTGTTTGTTTATTCCATAATAGTTGGTGTACAGTATAACACACATTTAACACATCTTTATTTGCGTTCACATTTAACAAGAAATGCTCGAACACAAACAATGTTAGATGCACAAACTTGGGAAGCTCAACAAGGCACCTGGTTCGAATGATATCAACGCACTTAATGCGAAATATTCACGTGCTTTCAGACTCTTCAATGCAGAAAGTATCCAGGATACTTGGATATCCAGTATGCCAATGCAGAGATATTAGTAGTAAAATGTCGACATCTAGTGGTCAACCTCAGAGGAGCGCAAAAATAAAACCTGAGGTGATTCCCAGCCTCGAACCAGATGCCAAGATGCCAAGTATGCTCTGTTCCCCGGTGTAACGCCCCACGCCACAGACCCCGACGGAGCGGCGCGGTATTGGGCGCCGATGACCCCCGTGAGTCGCCACCGAGGCGAGCGCCAGCGAGCCGAGTTGCCGCGACGAGCGGTGGGAACGGCGCCCAATCCCACTCAGCCGCGTTACCGAGTTATGTGCCGTTATGGACAGAATAGTAAATATTCAGTCCCTCACTATCCACGCCTACCCCACTATCCACGTCATAGATAAATGCACAAAAAAGGAGTCACTTCATCCGTTCATTAGCTCAGTCAGTAGAGCACGGATGCAACAAACCCACGGTTTGGGTTCGATTCCCCTGAGGGGAATAATATTCAAGGCGAGAGATATCGGCGCATGCGTACTTCAAAGTGCACGGAGAACAGGATACCGTGGATACTCCTCCGTGGATACCCAGTGCTTACTCTCTGCATTCAAACGTCTGAGAAATGGTGAAAAAGTCGGATTGAATGCGAAGAGAGCAGTCGAAGCCGGTGAACAAGGTCAAGTAGGTAGATAAACAATTCTGTCCTGTCTAGCAATGTATATTCCCTAACACACACACACACTCACACACACTAGGGCATTAACCAAAAAGTCGACAAGTCGACTCAGTCGACTTCTTTACACAAGTCGACTCCCACAAGAGAAAGTCAAAAGTCGAAGTTGAATTAAATAAAAAAATACTTTCTATTGTGAAAATAGCAGATCTACATCGCGAGGCGTTGTGAGCCTGTAGATCGGCTATTCTCACAATTTCTGCCTCTATATATTTGACAATTTGGACAATGTTTAATTTGCCATTTTAGAAATGTGAAGATACCCTCTATACACTTAAACTTTATGTTGGTTTGTTTACAGTTGAGTGAGAAAACAATGTTTCACATTAAGTTAATCATCTGGGGACCCCCCAAAATAATTGGGGGGTCGTGTGTGATGTGATGACGTCATCAAACGATAAAGTCGACTTCAACTCAACTTTTTAGTCGAGTCGAGTCACAAGTCATTAATGCCCTAACACACACACACACTGTGACGATTAGCGGAGAATCGCCACTTCAAGTTCAACGTCATTACGCTGCGAGCCGCACACGCCGCTCCGACCACTTTTATGAATGAACTGTGACGTCACTCGGGCTGCTGAGAGTCTGCAGGCGAGGAGACAGCTCGGAGCCACGGAGAGGGACGCCACGTCCATTGTTGCTGCGCCGCCCACGTTTGTTGTGTTTGTAGCTCGTACAGTGTTTATCGTATATCGGCGATCACCTCGTTTTCACCGGAGGAAGGAGTTCTTGGAGGATCGCGCAGGGAGGATGCATCTGCTGTGACCTACAGTAAACCCTCAGCGGAGCGTGGATGCTCACCAAGTTCAACAACAAACTTCCGTTCCTGGCCGTGAGTACAGGTCTGACCGTGCGGAGCGAATACAAACAAGGAGACGGCTTTCACTGTACAACTGCGTGCGTGCGGACGTGCGGTGCAATACAAACAAGGAGATTCCATTGTACACTGCGTGCGTGCTGACGTGCGGTGCGAATACACACAAGGAGACTGCTTCCATTGTACACTGCGTGCGTGCGGACGTGCGGGCCTTAACATTGGAGTGGGGTTGGGGGACGTGAACTGTCGGGTTGTATGCGAACTGTGATGCGCGACGCTATGGTGAAACGTGACTGTGAACTGAACTGTGAATACGTGAACTGAACTGTGAATATGTGAATGGAACTTTCAATATAACTTACCTTTTGAACTGCAAGTTATTGTGTTGTGTCCGTTATTGCGTGTTGTTTAATGAACGAACCCCTGTATTCCCAGAGGTTGTGTATATGTGAGAGTGCCTACTACCCTCCATATAGCAGCTTTGTGTAATGGTTTTGGCCATTTTGTCAGGTTAACTCCCTGGCTGGCACCCCAAACATTTTACTATTCGGCCTAAACCGTTACATAGAAAATGGCACCCCAGATGGTCGTATGAAACGGATGTAACAGTGTAAAAAAAAAAAAAAAAAAAAAAAAAAGAAATACACTGTAAGAATTTTTTTTCCCTGTACTTTTTTGGTTTACACTGTAAAACGTGTTTTGTGGTAAAAACAAAGAAAAGGTGGGAATTTGCTTGATACAAACAGTGTGAAAAGGTGTTTATGGGAGAAAGATTATTCACAAAAAGGTTTAAAAAGGTTATTCACAAAAAGGTTTAAAAATGGCCACAGCGCTGGAGAGGCTACTTGATTTAAACATGGAAGATCTAAGTCAGGTGATGCCTGCTCCTACAATACCTGCTCCTACAACTACTACCAGTGCCACACCAGAGAGCCCAATGGTATATGAAGGCGCTAATTCGCAGCAGCAGGCAACAAGCTACTCTGTGTTGGATGTGTTGGATTTGACTACAGGATTTCATCCCGCAGGAATTGTGTCACCTCAAACTAAGGAGCCGCAAACTCAAAGTGTGGAACGAAATGTACTTGGGTCACCTCAAAATAACGAGCCTCAAACTCAAAGCGTGGAACGAAATACTCAAACGGAGGCACAACCGGAAAACCCAGACTACACCAATCTCAGGGAAACTATGCGGAACGGGCTGGACAACTTCTCAAAAATACTCAAACAAATGGAAATTCAGAAAGCAAAACAATTGCAGGAAATGTTGGATTTGCAGGCCGAATACATCAGGAAACAAGTGGACCTTAACTCTTTCTCAGCCCCCTTAAATCTGGCTCTAAGTCTCTACTGCCGGATTTTTCACTCATTTTGGGGGACGATTACGCATCGTCTGTAGAGTGTATTGCACACCACACCCATATGACTGGAAAGGCCTGCTCGCGCTCTTTCCGATACATCAAACTAGAAAATCTGTATCTTGTTCTATAGTCTAGTAAATGGCAACTTTATAAAGATTGTTTTGCTATCAAAACAGCCTTTTTGCATAGACATTTTGAGATAAACGACTTTTTAGTATAATAAATAGAATATCTATTCATTCTACTGTGAATATACCAACTTCCATATACGTATGGAAAGATCAATTCGCCCTCTTTACAAATCCGCCAAGTAGTAAGTTGCTATCATTTTCTATTGTTTAGAAATAGGGCTGTTTGTAGGCGATGTAATCACCAAAACAGCTTTCTGAATACATGTTTTCGAAAGGATGCTATCAAACATAACTCTTTTCAGCCTTCTATTTTTGGCTTCAATGATGCATCAGGCAGTATGTTTTCAAACAAATGGGTAAACAAATACGTGTTTTACAGACTTTTCAAGTATAAAGGCACATTTCAGCTCAATCCCTCAAGTTATGTGGACAATAGACCTATAAGGGCTCTGGTCCATAGCAGTGGATGCAGGCCTAATATTATAACTCTATGATGCAGGCACGCCTGTCATCCACACGGCGGCGCTGTCTATCTCAGAATGCAGTCTGATGCATGTCTTGAGTTTACATCAATAAACACACAGCACGCAACGTGCATGTGTTTACGTTGTGTCACTGTCTCTCTCTCTCTCTCTCTCTCTCTCTCTCTCTCTCTCTCTCCCCCCCCCCCCTCTGCAACGTGCAACATGCATGTGCACGCGAACATGGGCATGCGCACGCACACGTGCACTCTTACTGTTTTCTTTTTTGTTTTTCTTTACATATCTACTGCATAGTACTGTGTTCTATTTGTCTGTCATTCAATGTTATATAAGATATATGGTTTACTATGGAAATAAGCCTAGTATTTTCATGGATCTCCTTTTAGTAGACCTTGTACCAGTGAATGAAACTGTACCTTTTCCTATGCAAACTTCTAATAAAGTCTTCAATCAATCAATCAATCAATCAATCAATCTCTCTCTCCCCAACTTTCTCTCTTGTATCACGGCTGTAAGGTTTATTCTAATAAAGCTCGGTGGTCCCTGGTGGCCTGGTCGATGAACCATGACGATCCAGTAAAACTTTTCAGATCACGTAACGGCTGTAGAAGTATAGTCCTCAGTAGTATAGTAAAGCACTAAACTAAACCCCCCCCAAAACACATGGCTGCTGCTTGCCGTGATTGCCGTCCATCCAGCAAGTCCTCAGTAGTATAGTAAAGCACTAAACTAAACCCCCCCCACCATACACATGGCTGCTGCTACGTGAATGCCGTCCATCCAGCAATCCCAGGCCTGGGGAGGACGGTCATGTACCAAATCACCATGGTAACACAAGGTAACACAAGCTGATTGGCCACACAATGGTAACCATGGTGATTTTAGTCATTCCAGGGCCCAGGACGGCTGAATCCAAGCGTCAGTGATACATATGCTCCTAATCTTGTAAAGACATTCCAGCGTCAACCTTAGCTTTTTCTGAACTGACGCCGCTGAGCTAAACGCCCTGCTCGATCGGCGGTGGTCCGCGGACCACGGCCGATCGAGCAGGGCGTTTAGCTCAGCGAAAAAAAAAAAGGTATGGCAAAAAAAAGGTATGGCAAAAAAAAAAAAAAAAAAGCTGTCTTTCACGCGCGCGAGGCCCGGCGTGCAATACACCAGTCATGTTGCCATACCTTTCCAACAGGCACGATTACAGTACATTTTATTATATTCCCCCTGTAGCCAAGGTATGTGAGCTGCCATAGCTTGCCATACCCAATTGACGCCTCTCTTTTAGCTTGGCTTGTGAGACCTGGCTCACACTACCAACAACAACACTGGATCTTACTTTTACTACTGTCTGTTACTACTACAAACTATGGATGGACTATACAAAAGGTAAATATAATTATGATGTGTTTTTCTGTGATCTGAGACAGTTTGTTGTGTTTGGGCTGGTGATTTGAGACTTTACTGTGATGATCACCTCAAACAATGTCAGCTGTTGGGGAAAAAAAAGAGAGAGAGAGAGAGAGAGAGTGGTCGAGAGACATAGAGACACGGGGAGTGAAAGATTGCTTACTGAGAGAGAGAGAGAGGGAAATTAGAGCAAGAGAGAGAGAGAGGTGTAGCAGAGCAAGTGGTCGAGAGACATAGAGACACGGGGAGTGAAAGACCGCTTACTAAGAAAGAGAGAGAGGGAAATTAGAGCAAGAGAGAGAGAGAGGTGTGGCAGAGCGAGTGGTCGAGAGACATAGAGAGTCTGCTACACTCTCTCTCTCGTCCTGGGCCCTGGAATGACTAAAATCACCATGGTTACCATTGTGTGGCCAATCAGCTTGTGTTACCTTGTGTTACCATGGTGATTTGGTACATGACCGTCCTCCCCAGGCCTGGGATTGCTGGATGTACGGCATTCACGGCAAGGATCAGCCATGTGTTTGGGGGGGGGGGTTTAGTTTAGTGCTTTAGTATACTACTGAGGACTATACTTCTACAGCCGTTACAAAAAGTTTTACTGGATCGTCATGGTTCTTACTTTTACTACTGTCTGTTACTACTACAAACTATGGATGGACTATACAAAAGGTAAATATAATTATGATGTGTTTTTCTGTGATCTGAGACAGTTTGTTGTGTTTGGGCTGGTGATTTGAGACTTTACTGTGATGATCACCTCAAACAATGTCAGCTGTTGGGGAAGGCTTTGAAGTTGAAAAAAAAAAATACTAGCTCTTTCTCTTTTTTCCTCTCCTCAAACACACACACACACACACACACACACACACACACACACACACACACACACACAGTGTCTCTCAGTGTCTCTCTCTCTCTCTCTCTCTCTTTTTATCAATCAGCCATCTCAATTGCTCTCACTCGGCTAGAATGCCAAGACGGTTCCCACAGCTCTTGTGTCTGGTGATTGTTGTGGTAATGTGATGTGATTTTCTCTGATCTGAGACAGCTGGTTTGTGTTTGGGCTGGTGATTTGAGGCTTTCCTTTGATGTGGTTCACTCCAAACAATGTCAGAAGTTGGGGAAGGCTTTGAAGTTTCAAAAAAAAAAGTGCGTAAAAGTGCGTGTCGGCTGGGAGGCTCTTGCGCAAAATTGCGTAATAGTGCGTTCAGGCTGAGAAAGAGTTAACTTAACGTGGAAGTTGAAACAATTACAGACTGACTCTGTAAAGGTCGTGGACCAGGCTGTATTGCCCCTAGTTAATGCAGTCAATCAATTAAAGGACACGGTCATTGATTGTTCTCAGCAGCTCACAGAGTGTTCTATGCAACTCAAAGAGGTGGTGGGGGAAGTGACTTTTCTTAAACAGCAGGCCACTTCTTCCATTCTTTCTTCTAAGGTTCAAACTTTACCACCATCTGCCTTTTTAACACCTGAAGCGTCACAGGCTGTAGGCCAACAGCCTCCATTGTGTTCCACCATGCAAAAAGGAGCTGATCCGGAACCTTTAATATCTCTCCTTGACTCAGCTGTGTCAAGTGAGGGGAGAGGCAGATTCCTTGCTCAAAGCCTGGTGAAGTTACAGTTCCCAACGTTTGGGAGAAGTGAGGACTGTACGGACCCACTTAGGTATCTGGAGAACTGTAATGACTTTCTGGCATTAAACTCACTCCACAACGCAGAGCTGCTTGCCACTCTCCGAAATGTTCTTTACGGCACTGCCCGTGATTGGTGGGATGTCGCACGGAAAGACATCCACACCTGGACTCAGTTCAAGCATAAATTCCTTGCAGCCTTTCTTTCTGAAGATTATGCAGATGAACTGGAGGAACGTGTGAGGACCAGGGTGCAGGGGGAAGAGGAGAACATCAGGGATTTTGCCTACGCATACAGGGCTACACTGATGCGTTGGAAGCCTGACATTACTGAGGAGAAAATCATTCAAATGATTCTCAAGAATGCTCGTCCACAACTCGCCAGTCAGCTCCGTAGCAGCCGTGTGGCCACTGTAGATGCCCTAGTGCGACTAGGCCAACAGCTGGAGAAGGATGTCTGGAAGTACAAACAGATGCAGGATAAGAGAGGTCAGCAACCTCAAAACATGAGTAAAGGCTCCAACTATTCAGCTTCAAACTCTGCGGGACAGTCTACCCAAAAATCTTCTGAACCCTACTGCTGGCATTGTAAGGGTGCTCATTCCCCTGCCTCATGCCCCAACAATCCAGGACAAAAAGGCAGATACAACAAATGGGAAAAAAAGCCACAGAGTTCCACGTTCAATGCGCCTATAGCCCATACAGTCTCTCATGCTGGGCCATCTACAACCGTTGAGCCCACTGTACCTGAGACTTCCTCTTGTTTCTTGACTGCTGCCTCCCATCCACAACAACTGCTGGTTCCTCTTTCTGTTGTGGGGGTGGAGGTTAGTGGAATCCTTGACTCTGGTTCTACTTATACTTTGATTAATGAGGAACTCTGGAAGAGCGTTGTTGGGAAAACCAGAAAGCTTAATCCATGGTCTGAAGGACCTTTGTACTTGGCAGACGGGAGTCCACGACAGCCGTTGGGATGGTCTGAGGAAAAAATTACCATGCACCAACGCTCATGGACCATACCGGTGGTGATCCTTACTGCTGAGACTCTGGCATTTCCCGTCGTCCTTGGCCTAGACTTCATGAGTGCCAGTGGTGTACAGCTGGATGTCACCAACAACAGTTACTGGTTCAAAGATTGTGACAACATCAAGTATTTCTTCACCCCCATGTCGTCCAAAGGGTCATCCTCAGGCCGAGTATGCTTCTTTACGGCGGTGTCTCCACGCCGGCCGGCTTCTCAGACTTGTGACAAAGATCTAGAGCTTTTGAAGGAAGCCACCCGGAATGCCCAACTAGATGACGCAGGAAAGGCCCAACTCGGTAGGCAACTTCAGCAGAATGGAGATGTATGCACTTCCGCTCTGGGCTGTACCGAAGTGTTGACGCACAAAATCTTTGTGACTCAGGACATGCCCATTAAGCAGAAGGCCTACCGGGTTTCACCATCAAGACTCAAGATCATGAAAGAGCTCATTGATGAAATGCTGGCGGCTGATGTCATTGAGCCGTCTGCTTCTGCATGGTCCTCTCCTGTCGTCTTAATTCCAAAGAAGAATGGGACGTATAGATTCTGCGTTAATTACATCAAGCTGAACGCCATCACTTACACTGACGCCTACCCTCTTCCTACCATTCAGGAGATTCTGGAATCACTTGCTGGCTCTGTGGTGTTTTCCAGCATTGACTTGAACAGCGGATATTGGCAATGCAAGATGAACCCTGAAAGCCAGGATAAGACTGCCTTTGTCTGTGCTTTTGGGTTGTATCACTTCAAGGTTATGCCCTTCGGCCTTAAAAACGCCCCAGCCACCTTTCAGCGGCTCATGGAGCAGACTTTGGGTGAGCTCAGAGGTCAGATTTGCTTTGTCTACTTGGATGACATTATCATCTACTCTTCAACCTGGGAACAGCACTACCATGACATACAGGCAGTATTGGACAAGCTGAGAGAGGCCAAGCTTACGGTCAACATGAAGAAAAGCAGCTTCTTTCAGACCTCCTTGAAGTTCCTAGGTCATGTGGTTTCTGCTGCTGGGGTCCAAGTAGACCCTGAAAAGACCAAGGCCGTGGAGCAGTATCCTGTCCCCACCAACCTTAAGACTGTACAGCGGTCCTTAGGCATGTCGGGCTGGTATCACCGGTTCGTGCCCAACTTTTCCCGGATAGCAGAACCCCTTAACAATCTGAAGAGGAAAGGTGTCAAGTTCAAGTGGACGGAGGAGTGTCAAAGAGCCTTTGAGATCCTTAAAACCCATCTTGTGTCATCACCCATTCTAGGACATCCGAACTTTGAGCTGCCCTTCATCGTCTATACAGACGCCAGTGATGTGGGGTTGGGTGCAGTTCTGGTGCAACAGACAGGATTGGGATCGGAGGAAGTTCTTGCCTATGCAAGCCGGAGCCTAAACAAGGCAGAGAGGAACTACTCTACGACTGAGCAGGAGTGTTTGGCTGTGGTGTGGGCCCTAGAGAAATGGAGATACTACCTGGAGGGGAGATTTTTCACCATCGTGACGGATCATTCTTCTCTGGTGTGGGTCTTGAAATCTCAACGGACCACCTCACGCCTCATGCGTTGGGCTCTGAAGCTCCAAGAGTTCAGCTTTGCTGTAGAGTACCGGAAGGGCAAGTACAACGTTGTTCCTGATGCCCTGTCCCGATCTCCTGGGGAAATACCTTACACCGTATCACCCACCTGTGCCATCATGCAACCATCGCAGAAGGAGGCGGTAAAGGAGATCCCTATCTCGGATGATGAAATCTGGAAGGCGCAGCAGGGTGATGTAGAAATACAAGAACTGTACCAGAGAATAATGGAGGAAGGGGAGGTCAAGGTTAACGAGACAACTTTCTTTACTATCTTGGAAGATAAAGTGTACAGACTGGTTACACTTCCTTATAAGAGCTCGTATCAAGTCTACGTTCCGGCTATACTACGACCAGAGCTGCTTCGCCAGGTCCATGAGGACACCTTAGCCGGTCACCTTGGGAGATTTAAGACTTACAAGAGGTTGCAGTCTCTCGCCTTCTGGCCAACCATGAATCGAGATGTTCGAGAGTTCGTTCAGGACTGCGAAACGTGCCAGAGGTACAAGCCAGAATGCCGAAAGGTGGCCGGAATGCTACAGCAGACTATCGTCCACAGGCCGTGGGAAATGCTGGGCGTAGATCTTATGGGGCCCTTTCCCCGAAGTACCGCAGGTAACCTCTACTTGTTGGTCTTTGTAGACTACTATTCTCGGTGGGTGGAGTTATTTCCCTTGAAGAAGGCCACAGCCGAAATAGTGTCTAAGTTCTTTACGCAGGAAATCTTGACTCGCTGGGGGGTTCCTGATTTTCTTCTTTCTGACCAAGGGTCTCAGTTTGTCTCAGCAGTATTCAATGCCACCTGCAAGAGCTGGAATGTAGGACACAAGATGACTACTGCTTACCATCCGCAGACAAACCTCACAGAGAGGATAAATCGAACCCTGAAGGTTATGATTGCTTCTTATGTCGGGGACAATCATAAAGCCTGGGACAAGAACCTGCCTGACTTCCGCTTCGCTATAAACTCTGCAGTCCATGAATCCACAGGTGTGACACCTGCGGACCTGAATCTTGGCAGGGGGTTGCGAGGACCACTGGAGGTTCTGTTATTGCCCCGGAATATGGATCCGGATTGCCCTGCTTACCCCAAGACAGCAGAACTGTCCAACATGAGGGAGTTTGTGGAGGAGAACCTGATCAAGGGACGAAGGAGGCAGAAGAGAAACTATGACCGGAAACACCGTGACATAGCGTTCAAGGACAATGCCAGGGTCTGGTTGCGTACCCACCCTTACTCAAAGAAGGAAACCGCCTTTGCTGCTAAATTAGCACCTAGGTGGCATGGTCCTTACAGGGTCATTCAGAAAATGGGCCCTGTTAATGTGGAAATCGTGAGAGAGGAGGATGGAGAAGGAAGGAAAACTGTGCACGTTTCAAGACTGAAACCCTGTTACCCCACCGCAGAAGAGGTGGAGGCAAGGGAACGACAGCGAGTTTGTGAGATCTTTGAAGAGGACAGCGACTCAGAAGATTTTCTAGGGTTTCCGGATTCCCAAGAAGTCGCTGACACTGGCCTCAAAAAGAAGAGGGAGGAGGAGAACGCTCAGCGCCAGCAGATTCTTAAAATCTTTAACGAGGAAAGTGACACAGAAGAGTTCCTGGGCTTTCCAGAGTCCCAAGAAGCCACTTGCCCCAAAAAGGAGGAGGAGAAGGCTCAGCGCCAGCGGATTCTTAAAATTTTTAACGAGGAAAGTGACACAGAAGAGTTCCTGGGCTTTCCAGAGTCCCAAGAAGTCACTTGCCTCAAAAAGGAGGAGGAGAAAGTTCAATATCAGCGTATCCTCAACATATTTGAAGAGGACAGCGAGTCGGAGGAGTTCCTAGGATTCCCAGAGGAGAGCTCAGAGTTGACGTCTCCCCGTAGCCGTCTTTTTTTTCAAGGGGGGGGGAATGTGACGATTAGCGGAGAATCGCCACTTCAAGTTCAACGTCATTACGCTGCGAGCCGCACACGCCGCTCCGACCACTTTTATGAATGAACTGTGACGTCACTCGGGCTGCTGAGAGTCTGCAGGCGAGGAGACAGCTCGGAGCCACGGAGAGGGACGCCACGTCCATTGTTGCTGCGCCGCCCACGTTTGTTGTGTTTGTAGCTCGTACAGTGTTTATCGTATATCGGCGATCACCTCGTTTTCACCGGAGGAAGGAGTTCTTGGAGGATCGCGCAGGGAGGATGCATCTGCTGTGACCTACAGTAAACCCTCAGCGGAGCGTGGATGCTCACCAAGTTCAACAACAAACTTCCGTTCCTGGCCGTGAGTACAGGTCTGACCGTGCGGAGCGAATACAAACAAGGAGACGGCTTTCACTGTACAACTGCGTGCGTGCGGACGTGCGGTGCAATACAAACAAGGAGATTCCATTGTACACTGCGTGCGTGCTGACGTGCGGTGCGAATACACACAAGGAGACTGCTTCCATTGTACACTGCGTGCGTGCGGACGTGCGGGCCTTAACATTGGAGTGGGGTTGGGGGACGTGAACTGTCGGGTTGTATGCGAACTGTGATGCGCGACGCTATGGTGAAACGTGACTGTGAACTGAACTGTGAATACGTGAACTGAACTGTGAATATGTGAATGGAACTTTCAATATAACTTACCTTTTGAACTGCAAGTTATTGTGTTGTGTCCGTTATTGCGTGTTGTTTAATGAACGAACCCCTGTATTCCCAGAGGTTGTGTATATGTGAGAGTGCCTACTACCCTCCATATAGCAGCTTTGTGTAATGGTTTTGGCCATTTTGTCAGGTTAACTCCCTGGCTGGCACCCCAAACATTTTACTATTCGGCCTAAACCGTTACAACACACACACACACACACACACACACACACACACACACATTTTTCTCACTCACTCACTCACTCATTCATACACTGACACAGAACTGTCTCCATCACAGACATTTTCTTTAAATCTACTCTCACCCACCCTCCAACAAAACAAACCTGTCAGAATTTCAATGCATCACTTCCAAGCTTTATTTGACAGGGCACATTTATTTGCCGTTCTATTTTTACAGGCGGCCGACTGGCACCTTTGAAGGGTGTTTTGCTTGAACAGCGGTGACAGTTAGCGTCATACCTCCGTTAAACACTTAATCAGATCTATTCTGGGAAGCACTCGTTCGTCAGCCCACCTCTTTCTCTCGACCCTCTCATTCCATCGTTCTCTCATCGTCTTCCCCTCTTCATTTTTCCCGTCTTGGCAGTTTTTCTTTCTTCTTCAAGGGAGGGAGGGGGGCGGGGGGGCATTTTTAGAATAAGCCTACACTGAAATAGACAAGGAATGAAAGAGTACTTTGAAGAGGCTACTGACAGACAACTGAAGTCGGACGCTCGGCACAGTGCATTCCACTCCAACAGAATGTGTCAAGAGGAGAGTGCACAGAAGTGTTGGATTGCCCAGTATACTTAGCACATTGGATGTTGTTAATTAAACAATGATTTAATGAAGAGGTAGGGTTGGGGGCCAGGGTATTTTATATTTTTTTCCTTATATTTTTGGTTTTTCATCGCGATCATATTTTCTTTCATCCAGAACAGAAAAATGACAATCGCGGCCATCAGTGCTTTTGTAACGGTCGGTAGAGAAGGGCTCGGTCGGTAGAGAAGGGAGATGAATTCCCTTTTGTGAATTTCATAACACTGGCTTATATTGGAAAACCGGATTTCCTGATTGTGGGAATTTGAGTTTTTCTCTTCAGCCGCTGCTGCCACAGACAGCAAGCTACGGTTTAATATAAAACCATATCACGTGCATCAAATACGTCGACGGCACTGGGCGACATCAAAGAGTTTGATGAGTACATGCGTCGTAGGCATCCAATGTTAAAGGGATAGACACACACACACAAACACACACGCACACACACACACACACACACACACACACACACACACACACCCTTTCTGCCTACAGTATGTCTGAAATTCTTTATTCTTTAACTCATACCCTGCCAAAAAATCGACTTCTCTAATAAAATCGACTTTTTTCACACAAAAAATGGACCTCCAACAATGTACTAGGCATGATCGCGATCGCGAAATTGCATGTTTAACCCCCATACCAACCCCATCTTTCAAACATGGCAGCCATGTTTGTTTACATTTGAAGAAAACATAAGGGCTGCTATCTCCTGAATGCCTGAACGGATTTCCAAGCGGATTTTTTTGTTTGAAAGCTGTGAAAAGCGTGTACATGCATAGTGCATCATCTGTGCACGAATTCGTACACCAGCGTGCACACTATTTTTTTAACCCTTTGGTGGCGAACCGGCAATATAAGAGGTCCCACTTTACATATGGCACCGAAGATGTTAAGGGGTCCGCAAATGACAAAATACACTTTCATACATTAAAACAAAAATATTTATCAGACAATTCAAACCGCATCAACCAGACAGAAACGAATAAAAACTATAAGCAGTGCTCTTCCGAGCACAGGTCTCCACCAGACCACACAAATGTCCCTGTTATAGCGCCACCATCCATATAATAATTAGGGAGATAGGTCAGTCAGTCAGTCAGTCAGTCACACAATGCATTATCTATTCACTCGCTTCAGCTACTGATCTCAAATTTAACATGGCATTGGCCATTAGCATTATACACACGGTGACGGACCCCGAATTTCATTTTTCCCAAATTCAAGCTATTTATTAGCGTTTCTTCACTCTACAGCTCTACAGCCTGTTGTCAGGGTTACGGTCCGTTCCTCCAGGCCATGGGATCTGTAGCCCCGGGCCCACACACACACACCTCTCTCACAGTTAGGAATGTTGCAGTCTCTCTCTCTCTCTCTCTCTCTCTCTCTCTCTCTCTCTCTCCATGCATGGGTCATGCAACGGGTGATATGTGTCTCATCTTCCAACAGGTATGGAAAAATTATGTGGAGCAAGCATATACATCTATTCACCTAATTTTGCTGTTAAATAATTTGTATCCATCATAAATATACACTCCTCCATGGGCTGCTCCTTACATTATGATGCTCCCACATATTCTCACGCACGCACCATGCAGTTACAGTTACCTGTACTTTCCCCATAACCCACACTCTGCACATATTTTGCAGCACATATCTTCGAACGGGTAAGGTCTAGTGAGGCTGATTTGAGAAATTTGAGGTGGCATTTCTTCCTCTGCCTAGTGGGAACGTGCACGCCCAATTTCACCAAGATTGCACGCTGTGTTCATGATTTGAGGCATTTTGTTAAAAACGGAGCAATCCTGCAAACTTTGGAAGCCAATTGTAGCCAATCAGGATGGAATATTGAAAATCGGACATATCCGTGTCGATCACATGACTGTAGTACTGTCTACCGATTTGCGTGATTTTTGGACAAAATCTGTAGGAGTAGTGTACAGAAATGTGTTTTGCAAACATCGGCCTCATGGTGGCGCTAGAACAGGGCCATTTGAAAAATGTGGGGCAGAGGTTCTGAATTGGCATCCAGGGAGTGTGTGTGCTCATTTTGGCAGCGACCGGGCCAACGGCGCCGGAGATTAGCTGGTAACAAACTCGGAGGACGGACGCACGGACAGACGCACGGACAGGGGCGTAAACATACTCTCCCCCTGCCTTCGGCTGGTGGAGACAACAAACCCTATGACGAAAACACAACAACGATGACAGTACACGGATCGTGTCTATAAATCATCTTGTAATCTCTTGTAATGATGATTAGTCAAAAGAAAAACATAAACAGGTCATCTCAAGGTGAGAGGACAGT
The DNA here is from genome assembly GCF_963921795.1 of Nannobrachium achirus. NCBI lineage: Eukaryota > Metazoa > Chordata > Actinopteri > Myctophiformes > Myctophidae > Nannobrachium > Nannobrachium achirus. Next base: position 41,467,797 of record NC_137833.1, on the reverse strand, counting down.
GATTTAAACACCTTACATAAGTGCCCTCTTTCTGCCCTTTAGGGTAGACTTTATTAGGTCTTCAATTCTTTTCGGGCCAAGGACCCCTTAGCTGAGAGAGAGAGATGAAGCAGGGACCCCCACTACACACACCTTAGTTATGTTGTGACATAATATGTCACAATATATATATTCTTCTGGTGTTTGTCGGGTGGTTAAAACATGGTTTGTGTACCATAGCATCGTACATAATGCTAAAGTCTGTCGTCAAAATACATTTAATACGTACTGTACCGTTTTCAGGGACTGTTAACGTTTGTTTTGATTTGATTTATTTGGCATTCAGTCAATACAACTACACACCAAATAGTTTAAGTACATGGTCAAAATGATGAAATGGAAACCCTGGTAACGCGTTAAGCTTGCAAAGCCCTGCTTATTTCCAATAGTGTCCATAATGTAGAAATGTTATCCTCATTGCCTATACAGTACTTCTACAGTATTTGCATCCCAGAGAGATTATGTGAAGGCACAAATTCCTCTCTAAACTCTAAATCTATAAGTGATAAAAGTATATATATATTTTACAATGACAGCGTACAACACCAGTGAAATGGAGGATAGCCAACAGTTGTTACACAGCTGTTGTGGCGGCCTGCTACAGTAAAGTGTCTGATAGGGGTGCTAGTTGGACGGCGAAGGGGTTTGGAACTGGTCCAACATTCTGTAGCCGGGTTTGGAGCGGGTCCAGACTAGAGCTCACTGCTGCTGGTAGCGTTGTGAGCAGGGATGTCACACCAAATTCTGGGCCCTGGGTACAAGGATTCACTGCTGGCCCCCCAAGAATGTTCTTGAATGACCTGCTATTTTCAAAAATAGCAGATCTACAAGCTGTAGATCTTGTAGATAAAAAGTTTTTTTGAAAAACCTATGTTTCTATGTCAGTGGTGCTCAAACTTTTTCATGTGAAGGACCCCCAAATTTATATGTATTTGGCCACGGACCCCCATCTCAAAGTATTTCGTTCCAGGGACCCCCCCAGAATCAAAATTTGAGTTACAAAAGTTCGCTTAAAAAATACATATTTAAAGATTTTGCACACATTTTCACAACTTTTCAAAAATAGCAGATCTACAAACTCGCAGCGCGGCACTCGGCACCGCGCTGTGAGCTTATATATCTGCTATTTTTCAATGGCTAAAGTATAAAATAATTCCTGGCCTCTCCAGCTAGGGCCCTAGTAACTCAGTCCCACTTTCCCCCCCCCTTGTGACGCCCCTGGTTGTGAGGAGACCGTCTCTCTCCGCTCCGTTTACACGTCCACGCTCCTTTAGAGATGTCACATCTGTTCGCTCACAGCTTCTCTTCATCTGCACAGAGACACACACACAGACATGCACGCACACACACATACTGTACATACGCAGCATGTACACAGACAATGCAAAAACAGAATCCTTACATTTGGTTTGCCAATACTACCTGCTGCTTGGTACTTAGCCCGTTAATTACAACAGTGATTCCCAAACAGTGAATTGGAACCCATTTGTGAGTCGCTGACATTTTTATGGGTCTCTTTAGTTTTAGCTTCCTACAGTTTGTTAGGGGCTAAGCCTGAAAGGCGACGCCCCTATTGAAACTCTGATTTTTTTATATATATATTTTAATTATAAGCCGTTTAACAAATAATTTCTGTATTATCTCTACGGTAAAGTCTGGGCAATGCAGTAGAGGGCTACGTCAAGGGTCAGTGACACAAATCCCACGACCACTGGCCAAAGGGTGGCGCTGTAGCGTTCAATTGAATGCAAAACTTTGAACAGGTATAACTTTTGGGTCTCGAGCTAGAAAGTTTGGGAACCACTGAATTATAGCACTGGAGGATGACTATAGCGTTGCTGAAGTTAGGGCCCTCTGTGCTGCCTGCAGAGAATGAAACCACCTCTGGTTTGAGTAAACCTGACCATATGATCATCAGACAGCAACACATGGCTTTTAAGATTCTCTTGTCGTAATTGCCGAGCAGTGACACTTTGGGGAGATGGCCTTTGGAGTCTGGCGTGTCATTCAAACGGCTTTGTGGCCGCTAAAGACATAATACTATTACATACTTAAAAATCTTCCAAATTCCACCTTGTTTCGTTGCCATACTATAATTGCGTTTCAACAAATGCCAAATAACACCCCACCACTTAAAGCGGTGACGTCGTACGGTAGCAGCCACGAGCAAGCGCCCACCGTGAGCGGGGAGTCGGGTTTCCGTGACTTGGCTCCCAACCTTCCCATGGAAGAATCAAAGGGGGGAAATAATGTAGAAAGAAACCCTATATCCCAGCAGACACCTGGGGCTCCCGCTGCTCGCTGACAGACCCACCGCTAGTCAGGGCCACCGCTTCAAAGCAACCTGAGCTGCTTTCTGGGAAATAACAGCTCGCCCCCGCCACCACTGCCACCACCACCAGTGTTGCCGGCTTTTGCGAGAGAAATAAGCAACCGTGTCTACAGTATATGAGAACAAGCCCAAAGGTTGCGGCTATTATAGGCTACTAAACCTATATGACATATATATTGGCTAATGGCTAAACATTTTAACAACACAAATCTGGTACGGGGGTTCATGGCCCAAAATACTTTTAGATGGAGTGGGTTTGTGAACAAATACATTTATTTATTTATTTATTTGGGGGTCCTTCACATAACATTTTTTGAGGTTAAACAATATTAAGTGCAAAAACTTGCAACAAACACGCAACTACCAATAATTTACAAGCAACTACAGGAAAAACAAGCCCAAAGTCGCTTATAATAAGCAGACACTGCCCACCGCCCCATCCCACCGTCCATCTCAGAGGCAAATATTGTACTTTTCTCTAGGGATGGACATCGGTATCGGCCAATATCAGAAATCGGCAGGTATCATATCAAACCAGCCAAATCGGTGACCGGCAGGTCACTGACATAAATATGCCAAAATCGGCCAATTGTATCTATGGCACTGCACAGCATGATGCTCGGTCCTGTGACTAAGTAAACATTAGCAAGTAGCAGCCAGTCTACTTAGAGGCAGCCTACAGAATACAGATGGTGCCGATTACCTTTGCAATGTAAGGATATATTCCATAATCCTGTGTCAATGTCGTCTCCAAAAAGAAGGGGGGGAAAAAGCATGCGTCACCTGCTTTCCTCCTGCTTAGTCCAGACGGTCATATTAGACTGGATATTGTCTGTGATTTTGGATATTGTACTATTGTGATTGATTTGGCATTAGTGTTCTTCTAGCTTATTGGTACTCAAATTGAAGTATGTCTTGTAGGCCTACTTGGCCTGAAACAAAAGGGTATTGGAGCAACCCTATTTTCTAGTTCTTAGCTAAAGAAATCGGTATCGGAAAAATCGGTTTTGGCAAGTCAGACCTTCATAAAACCGGTGGATCGGTATCGGCCAAGAATTTTGCAATCGGTCCATCTCTACTTTTCTCCTTTACAATTATTTAAAAACGTACTTACTTACTACTGTAGTTACTTTCTAGATTTTGATTATTATTACAAAACATACAGTACTTACTGTATATACTTTGGTTTTATGAAAATAGCAGATCTACAAGCTCACAACGCATGTGTGAGCTTGTAGATCAGCTATTTTCAAAAGATTTGTATACTTATACCCTTTTAGACATATGATAACTATGATAACTTAAAGTACTTTTGGTAATTTAAGTATACTTCGATTGCGGGACTTTTACTTGTAACAGAACATTTCTACATTGCAGTATTGATACTTTTATAGCTATAAATATCTTGGGACCACCATTGATAGCGGGTTGACCTTTAATGACAACACACAGGCCATCTTTTCAAGGTGTCAGCAGCGGACCTACCTCCTACGGAGGCTGAGATATATGGATGTTGCCCCCCCCATCCTTCGCAGCTTTTACATCTGCCATATAGAGAGCCTCCTTACCTTCTCCTTCCTGGCTTGGTACGGGGCTCTCTCAGAGGCCAACAAGGCTAAGCTGCGGAGGGTAACCTCAGTGGGGTCTAAGCTCTGTGGGATGCAGTGCTCTGCCCTCCAGCATCTATACGACCAGAGGACAGTGAAGACAGCAGCAAAGATCGCGAGAGATCCAACTCATAATCTCAGCACCTGCTTTAAGATCCTGCCCTCGGGTAGGAGATATGATGCCTCAACATTCAAGAAGGCAAAGGCCAGTGCCAGTTTTATCCCCTCTGCCATTAGGCTCCTCAACAAACACAAACCCCCAAACACCTGATTCACCTCAACTGGACTAGCATACGCACACGGCACACACATACACACACAGGTTCATACACATAAGTGTTCCACAGTGGGGATGGAGGACTTTGCTTTCTTTTAAATACCTCTTAAATACCTTTTAAAATTCTGAATCATTTTATACTCTTTTACAGAACTGAAGTACTTTGCTGGGTGTTTTATTGTATTGTATATTTATGTATTGTGTTTTTTATATGCATTGACCCAAGCAAAACAAATTTCCCTTGTGGATAATAAAGACATCTAATCTAATCTTTTACTTTGGTAAACAAATGTGAGTATTTTTTCCACCACTGCGTACAGTATACAGACACACTGTAGCCTCAATACAGTGTTTTGATTGATTGATTGAAGACTTTATTAGAAGTTTGCATAGGAAAAGGTACAGTTTCATGACGGTACAGTTCACTGGTACAAGGTCTACTAAAAGGGGATCCTAGAAAAGACTAAGCTTATTTCCACAGGAAACCATTAAAGTATCTCATATAACATTGAATGACAGACGAATAGAACACAGTACTATGCGGTAGATATGTAAAGAAAAGAAAATGAAAGGACCAAAAAAAAAAAAAAAACAGTAAGTCTAAACAAACAGTAAGTATAAACTGCTTCTCTCCGCTCCATAAACGTATAAACGTAAGCACCCGCTCCACATGTGCGCTCTCTCTCTCTCTCTCTCTCTCTCTCTCTCTCTCTCTCTCTCTCTCTCTCCCTCCCTCCCCCCTCCTTTTAGAAACATTGGTATTGCCTTCATAAATATCATTCCCGCACCTTCACAGCAACATCCTCAGTGTTCATTTACTAGTTCTTGGTCGTGTTAAAAAAAACAGAAAACCTGTAGCGGGTCAAGAGTTAAATCAACATGTTGGATTGTGACGGTGCAGTCTGGGCAGACAGGATGAGGCCCGATACGCCACGGCACTTCCTGGATTTATTAGGCTGCTGCATGTCCAAGTGAACCTCAGAGATGTCTCCCTCTGATAGCACCGCCCCTCCCCCTCTCCTATTCACTGACTCCTGGAATATAGCAGAGCTTCTCAACCTGTGGGTCGGGACCCCCAAGGAGGGTCCCCAAATGATTTTGGGGGGGTCACCAGATGTTTAGCTAAATTTTAACATTCAGGGCTCCCACGGTCATGAAATTCCTGGAAATATTTTGAAATTAGAAAAAAAAAACTCTTGGAATTGATCAAGGGTCCTGGAAGGTCCTGGAAGAAATAGCTATGCATTGTCTTTGGTTATTGATTTTGTTAATACCTCTGAAATGACTAATTAAACATTGGCCAAATTGTCAAGTATTAGAGGCAGAAATTGTGAAAATAGCAGATCTAGAGAGAATCAAGAGTTGAGGAATTTTGTATAACACGGTTCTATTGTGAAAATAGCAGATCTACATGCTCTCAACGCCTCGCGTTAGTGCTCGTCAGGGTGCCGGGTCCCCAGTTAAAACATGATTATTTCGGGGGTCACGGCCTGAACCACTGGCAAACACTACCTGTCTTTGGGCATTGCGCGAATGCGCGTAGGAGTAAGCGACTTGTTATTGAGCTGAATTGTTGTCATATAGTCCTGGAAATCGGGTTAAATATTCTGAAAAAGTTTTGGAAATTAATTGGTAAAAATGTGTGGGAACCCTGAACATTGTTTTCTCACTCAACAGTAAACAGACCAACATACTGTAGAAGTGTATAGTGTATCTGTACATTTCTAAAGTGACAATTTAAGGACTTTAATGACCTTTTTAGGACCTCTGGTTAAACAATGGTCAAATTGTCAAATATTAGAGGTAGAAATATGTGAAAATAGCAGATCTAACGCGAGGCGTTGTGAGCTTGTAGATCGGCTATTTTCACAATGTAATAGATCAAGTCAAACTAAATGTAATGCCAACTCCTACAATTATAAGTGCTTGTGCAGGGTGGGGGGGTCCCCCAGTTAAAATATGATTATTTTGGGGCTCACGGCCTGAAAGGTTGAGAAGCACTGCAATAGAGCAGGCAGCAGCAGACTGTAATTGAGAATTTGTTTTTGTAGAGTATCGAATATCAAAAGCACTGGCATTCATTGAAGTGTATAACAAGGTGTGTTGGTGTATGTATGTGTGAAAGCGTGCAGTCTGCATTATCCACAGCTACACTTTTTCAAAAGTAATTTTCTTTTTTCATCAGATAAGACTTTGTTCTCCATTCCATTAGAGAATATTTGATCCTTAGTATATGTAAACAAGAAAAGAGTTGGGGGGGTGGGGGGGTGTTGGAATTTATGTCTTGTTATTGTTTAATGCTGCGGGCTGTTTACACAAGCTGTTTTAATTGCAAGACGATACTTGTGATTATGAATACATCTGTCTTTCTCTGTTTGGGTTATTTTTGTATTTTATTTTCCCTTACGGCACAGACGCCACACACACACACATGCCTGACAGTCTTTTTTTTCTTTTCTCGATCCTGCCTGTGTGCCGAACATGTTTTGAAATTCGAGAGAGAGAGAGAGAGAGAGAGAGAGAGAGAGAGAGAGAGAGAGAGAGAGAGAGAGAGAGAGAGAGAGAGAGAGAGAGAGAGAGAGAGAGAGAGAGAGAGAGAGAGAGAGAGAGAGAGAGAGAGAGAGAGAGAGAGAGAGCACATGGCACTCATCCAACGGAGTGCAAAGATATGAAATTGAATGCATGCAGAAGACTGTCTGGTGTGAAACATCCCCTCTCAGATGGCACTCTTAAAAAGTCCCAGGGAATGTGTGCCACTGTCAGTGTTGCCATGTCTGCTTGTTAGAAATGACTTTTGGGGCTTATTTTTCTGTAAAGTTGCATGTAAATATTTGTAGTTGCAGGTGTGCATGCTACCCGTATTCCCTTCTTTTGGGCTTGTTTTCATAGACCTGGTGGCTTGTTTCTCTCGCAAAATCTGGCAACACTGGCCACAGTCAAACACACAAGTATGAGACTTGTGGTGGCGGGAGGGTAGAGGTGTAACGCAGTATGGTGTGCTTTGGTTTCACAGACTGTCTATACGTGCTAATCATTCCTTATGAGTGTCACTGTGTGGAACGTGTTTGGGCTTTGTTTCATGTCCTGTGGCTTGAGGTGGTGGACTACTGCAGTGTTTCCCAAACAATGGGCCACAAAATTATGGTTTAGTGATGAGTCATCACTTTTCACTTTTTTTGTGTGTTTTTGGGGGCCATTTCTCGCCCAAGGAATGTTTTTTGTGCAAAACAAATGCTTGCAATGGATTCAGCATCATGACAAACCCCTAGTTAGCATATCCTACTTAAAGCAGATTATTTTCTGGGTATTTTCCTCCTGTATAGAAAGTCGATGGGAGCCCAACTTGATATGGATAATTCTTATGGGTAAACTTCAAAATAAAGTTTGGTACCCGAGGCTAAAATCCATCGTTAGGTCCTAATGAAGCCTCAAAAAAAGTTTGACACTTTTATCCGCTTCGTTATGATAATGTCAAAAACCAGGGTTAAGCCAACACACTAATCAGGCTAGAGAAGTTAAGGAACCACTGGACTACTGGAAAGTCTCTGAGGAGCTTTAGTAAAAATACCTTCAGGATGATAAACTTAACACTGTCTGCGTTGTTAGCGTGCTATGGGGGGATATAATGTAGAAACATGCGACGGACGTAGCAAATGCATGACATCATTACATGGTATGCACATGGGTTTCCTTTACATTCCAATGCCATTCTCACATCTCTGTGTATTCCTTCTTGCTAGGGGTGTAACGATACATTTTAATAGCGATTCGATACATACTGTATCACGATAAATGGTTGACGATACGATACATGGACGATATTGGCTCATTCATGGCGATACGATTCGATTCAGTGATTTAAAATCGATATAGTAACTATTTAGCAAAGAAATTAAATCTGTGTGAAAGGTGTGGATAGTGCAGGTTTTTAAGGGAAACATGTATTATTATGGATATACTAAATAAACAGTGATTATCTGCCAATTACATGGACATTGTATATTGACAAACCTGCACCTTGAGATGAACCCAGAGATTACACACATTTATCGATAGACCAGTGTAGCTTCACGGAAAGGAAACGTAATTAAACCCCTCCTTTTAATTTTTTCTTCTTAAAAATGCTAAATACAATGCACTAGTAGGTAGTATCGATACGATTCGATTGTAGCTGTTTTCATTTCGATATACTTCGATTTTTTAAGTTAAAAACGATATTTCGATGCAGTTACTATATCGTTACACCCCTACTTCTTGCAGATCCTGGAGATCCTGGTGCGGGCGGTGGTGGAGAACCTGGTGGATAAGCGCGGCGAGCAGACGGCGTCGCTCCGGCCCAAACTCCTGGAGCTCCTGGGCCGCGTCACCTCCCGCCACAGCTCCGACGCCCACATATGGCGGCTGTACGCGCAGCTATGCGGCGACGGCCACAGCAACAACCCGGAGGACAATGAAAAGGTCACTACCCAACCACATCCCAGCATCCCTATGCCTTTCTCTTGTGCAAGGCCATAATGCAGGGTGTCTTTAACAAGGGGGTCCAGGACCCCTAGGGGGTCCTCAGAGTTAATACAGGGGGGCAGCCAAATCTTTGTGTGATAGAAACCTTTTTTCTCCTTTTTTATTTTAACCACTGGAACCCTATAGCATCCATATTCTGAGAACTTTAGCAGATCTACAAGCTCACAACGCCTCGCGCATGCGAGGTGTTGTGAGCTTGTAGATCGGCTATTTTCGGCAAAGAGGTTTGGTGTAGAGGGGAAAAAGAGCAGACTTAAGTACATAGTGATAGGTCAGGTTTATTAAGTATTGACGGTACAAGTGGTTAAATATCTGGAAACACAAATTTAGATGAACCCAAAATACATTGATGATTGTGCGGTCAAACGACGAAACTAAACTATATGGTATCTATTGTGGGGGGTCCCTGCTTCATCTCTCTCTCTCGACTAAGGGGTCCTTGGCCTGAAAACGTTAGAAGACCCCTGCCATAATGCATCACTCGTGGCACGGAAGAGTAATACGTATAATGGACCCATCGCACTGTTAATAAGCTATTTATAGGCTCATTAATAACTTATAGGTGATTGTAACGAATGTGCGGCAGATTAATTTAACGCCACTCCGCATGCCCTGTGTGATGATTGATGGCTTGCATGCCTTACCGCCATCAGCAGTGGGTTGTCGAGGAAGCTGTTCTTTCATTATGGCCCCAGACGCACCGTAAGTGCAACCTTATGGCCCATGGCAGCACCATGATTTGTCATTTCACCTCCCCTCTCCTCGGGACGGCACCCCCGCTCTCTGGCTAGTCATGCTGCAGTGGCCATGCTTTTTCTGCTATGTTCATTAGTGCTATTCATGTAGGGGATTAACCTCTTTGGTTCATTGCTTCTGCGAAATAATATTAAAGACGTTGGCTTGTATGATGGATTTCAAGACTCACATGGATTATATAGACTAGACTAGAGTATATACAGCAGGGGTCGGCGACCTTTTTGACATGAAGTGCCATGCCAACATACCAACATTACCATGCCATGTGCCATGCCAACATACCAACATTACATTTATCAACCTCATCAAATATTTAAAAAAAATATATATATATATATATATATATATATATATATATATATATATATATAAATCCAATATATTCAGATTTTCCAAAATACCTTTTTTCCCCTTCTTCATCTGAAATATTTTCTTTCACCACAGGACAACCCAACCAACCCAGACTCCCTCCCCAGTCAGAGTTCAGAGTTTGAATGAATGTAGAATTATGTGCAGGAGGTAATTTGCATACAAATACAAAGGGGACTTAAATCTTATTGACTACATTTAAAAAAATATATTTTCTTTTAAAAGAGAAATCATCTCTCACACGTATGCCAATGCGCCAGTCATCACCCTCCACTGTGCCAATGTTGCCCCTCCCCCCCCCCTTTTGTAAGGTTGCCTACCCCTGACATATACAGTATACAGTATACGTATATATATATATATATATAGAGAGAGAGAGATAGAGAGAGAGAGTTGTGTGTGTGTTTCTGTATGCTTTCTTTTATTTACTAATTGAGTCACATTATTAGCTTATTTGTCTTCTACCAATAATCGTGTGTGTGTGTGTGTGTGTGTGTGTGTGTGTGTGTGTGTGTGTGTGTGTGTGTGTGTGTGTGTGTGTGTGTGTGTGTGTGTGTGTGTGTGTGTGTGTGTGTGTGTGTGTGTGTGTGTGTGTGTGTGTGTGTGTGTGTGTGTGTTTGCGTGCGTGCGTGCGTGCGTGCGTGCGTGCGTGTCATTGCATGTTTCAGGCACTGCAGTTCCTGTCAAAGGCTCATCGTTGTGAAGTCCAAGTCGGTGGCTGGGAGAAAGACACCGCCACCTTCAAGGAAGTTATAAAGAGAGCTGTCGATATGGGAAATGGTGAGAGCTTCATCCTACTCGCGAGCGCACACAAAGTACTCTGAGAAATGGGTACTGCATAGTCTCGCGTAGCCAGACAACTATTCCACAATCTCTGAATGCTACATAGAGTCTGGAACAGCAGCTCCCGAACGGCGAGTAATGGAAACGGGCATTACCGTTCAAGAAAATATATTTTAAAATGTCATTTCTGCTAAGCAGCAAGCTAAACATGCTTATATGATTTTTATTTATATAATGATAAAATGTGTGCGATGTGAGACGGAAACGGAAGTGACGAGGAGGCTTCACTTCCGCTTTAACCGGTACTCATCGTTCTTCTTTCGATGCACCAGACTGTATGACGGGAGCATTTCCAAATCTGGCCACGCGAGACTAGGTACTGCATAACCGGAGAGCAGGGACGTACTGGGCCCCTGATTCAGCCCGGGAAAAAGAGTTGGACAGGCCCTCATTGCGCGCGGCCAACGGCCACACACCAGATTTTTTTGCCTTCCGGACGCCCCAAATAGCCCCCAAATACTAACCGATGAGTGATTTTAGGTCTCATAGTTTTTGTGGTATAAAGAGAGTCTAATGATGTTGTATGTAGACCATCAAGGCAACTAGGATGTCATGTTGACACATGCCTCCTAACTTTGTATAAGGATTACCATTGCACTGTATCAAAACAAGGGCTGCCCAGCCCCCAAAATGGAACGAAAGGCGGTTACCGTAATTACCAGCGGCTGTTTTTTTTTATGGCCGGCCTGAACCGGCCAGGAATGGAGCGGCCATTCGGGAGTTGTCCCGCTTTTCCCAATGGCCAGCACGTCCCTGCCGGAGAGGCATGCGTTCCCCTCGGGCATCGCCCTACTTATGTGAATTATATGTCCCTCCATCCCTCCATTTTCTTTTTAGTCATCAGAGATCCACAGGGAACCCATACTGTTCTTATAGTTTTCTAATAGTTATGAATGTTTGTATTCACTCAGATTTGTTTTAATACTATTTTTTTGTATTCAGAGGCTTTAGCCATTCTCTCAGAACTCTCTCAACTCTTCACAAACACGCACACACAACACTCAAACATGACCTCTCCACTAACACCGCTGTTAGCGTTATTTCTCAGCGTGCCACGACACACGTGATGCATTGCGTTGTGTTTGGGTCTTTCGGCAATGCAAAGGCACTCCATCAGGCTTAATGTCACGTCTCCCCTAGGCCTGGGGAAACCAGTGATGGATGGACACGGGAAAGAAACAAACAAAAAACAACCCCAAAAAAGGCAAACAAGCTGCTCACCCCTCTCTGTCTGTCTGTGCGTCCAGCTAGGGCTGTCACAATTATTACATAATCGTCTAATCGCAATTATTTGACATAATCGCAAATATTTGACATAATCGCAAATATTTGACATAATCGCAAATATTTTGTCATAATCGAGAATGTTGAAAAAATGTTCATACATTTACAAACATTTTCAGAAATATTGGAAATAGCAGATCTACAAGCTCACAACGCGTCGCGATGCGACGCGTTGTGAGCTTGTAGATCGGCTATTTCCACTATCAATGTTATTTTTTAAGTAGAAAGTTGTCAAATATGTCAGTAATTTAGGTTATGTGTCACATCTGCCATGTGCAACTTCAAAGCCTAAAAGCCGAACAGAAATGTAATTATCAATGACAAAAACACAATTAAATTGTTAATCGCAATTATTTGAGTGACAATTAATCGTGATGTAAAACGTTATATCGTGACAGCCCTACGTCCAGCCATCATTCTCTAACCATAACTATTACCTTTCTCTGAGGGTGGAGAAGGGGGGGGGGGGGGGGGGGGGGGGTGGATAAAGAATGGAGGAATGAGACAAGAGAGAGATGAGGCTGAGGTGGGGACAGAGGTAGACGTGAGGCAGATGCAGCATTGTGTCCTATAGCCTGACTTGAGTAAAGTTGTTCCCCAGGTTTCTTTCCAACAGGAGACGGCGCTGAATTAAACATTAGAGAGGACGTCGGAAGGGGCCAACATGTAAGGAATAGCAATGTGACAGAGAGCAATGAGACGGCTTTACACTGTCACTATGTCTTTCCTTACATCCCTCCCTCTGTCTCTCTCTCCTCCCTGTCTCGTTCTCTCTCTCTCTCTCTCTCTCTCTCCCTCTCTCTCTCTCTCTCTCTCCCTCCCTCTCTGTGTCTGGTGTGATCAGGGGTGTCGCACCAAATTCTGGGTCCTGGGTACAAGGATTCACTGCGGGCCCCCCATGAATGTTCTTCATAGGGGGAGGGGGTTTGAGCCATTTAGACTGGGAACGCATTATTACGCGTTATTTTGTGCTTCATCTATTGAAAAATAGCAGCTCTACAAGCTCACAGCGCGGCACAGAGTGCCACGCTGCAAGCTTGTAGTTCTGCTATTTTTGAAAAATGTGAACATTTGTGAAAGTCTTTGAATATTTCAAATCCTTCTAAGGCTTTTTGAAAAACCTATGTTTCCCATCTCAAAATATGTAGTTCCAGGGACCCCCAGAAGCAAAATTTTAGTTATAAATGTTTGCTTTAAAAATACATATATTCAAAGATTTGCACACATTTTCACGATAAAAAAAAAACAGATCTACAAGCTTGCAGCGCGGCTGTGAGCTTGTATATCTGCTCAATAGCGAAATAATTAAGTTCCCCTCCACCTTGCTTGGGCCCTAGTAACTCAGTCCCACTTTTCCCCCCTTGTGACTCCTCTGGATGTGATGCTCATCTTTACCCCGGTCACACAAGTTGCAGATACACACACCTTGTTCTTTGTCACACTATGATCTCATCCTCTGCACAAAGCTGCATATCGCTCAGTCTTCCTGTCTCGCTAATACGCACCCACACAGACGCACACAGTGTGTTATGAATCCCAATGTGTCCTGTTCCACTTAGTCGTGCGCAGCCAGAATATCGGAGATCTCCGCCTCCCGATACGTCTATTGAAATCTAAATTCAGGAATGGCTTTGGAAGGCGGAGAAAACCAGCGCTAACTAAACCAATCTTGATACCATCATAATATGAACAGCTATACAGTGGATCCGAGATGCTATATATAAAAAAAAGTTTAATGTCACCAGACATTATCGGTACGCGGAGATCTCTGATCCGTTCCACTGGGTCTCTGGTTCTGTAGGAGAGTAGCTGCTAGTGGCTCACCAAGACAAATAGCTGAACCCCACCCTCCACCCTCCCTAGGCTCCCAACTCCCCTGAGGCCAGCACAAAGCCCCCACCGGGCCAGGATTCTGCCTCTGCGTGGACGGGTGACAAGACATCAATGAAAGGAAAGTCTACAAAAAAACAGGACCGATAAACCAGAACAGGGAGAGAAGAGAGGGAACCACGTTCATAAATCACAGCAGTTTGACCTTTCCAGCCACAGCGAAGGCAGAAGAAAAAAATGCTTGCCGCGTTGCCGCGACAAGAAGTAGGAGAGAGAGAGAGGGAGAGAAGAGGGGAAATGGGCTCCGTGCTTTGGTTTTTGTTTTGTTTCGTTTTTTCCTTCCCTGCGTGCGAGAGGAAGATAAAAGGTGGCTCGGTAAACAGCGAGACAGAGGAAGAGCCGTGCTTTGCGGGGAAATGGCATATCAATATTCTGTCATCAGACCAGCCAGTATCACTCAGCAACAATCAATCATTTGTTTTCGGAGCCCTCCTTTTAAACCACGGGATGGAGCCTTCTGTGTAGAGAGTCTTATCATGTGCAGAACTCAGCGGAATTTACTCAGCGGAATTTATTCCCAATACAACTCAAACTTTATACATTTGACCTTAAACAAAAAACGGGAAGCCGCTCATTCTTTAAACGCCCAACAATTGAGTAAACTGTAATGTCTTCGGCGTGAATTTAACTCTGAGACTGTAAGAATGAACCCAAATAGACGCTGCACAATGTTGCTGGAGAGTTAATTGAGCTATTGGATGGGGTTTTTTGAAAATGCCCTTTTGATCATGTCGTCAGGGACAGTGGTAATGGGAGATGATTAAACGGACCTGGCCGTTACAGGTCATTGACGGGGTGTTCATTTGTAAGCCGCCTGGGGTCAACTTTGTACAGGCGGCATTCCCCTACTCCAGTGGTTCTCAACCTTTTCAGGCTGTGACCCCCACAAAATAATCATATTTGAACTGGGGAACTCCCACCCTGATAAGCACTTGGAGTTTGGTTTGACACAAGATAAATATTGTGAAAATAGCAGAGCTTACAACGCTTCGCAACACGAGGTGTTGTGACCTTGTGGGTTGCCTTTTTTCACAAATTTAGCCTCTTTCTTATATTATTTGACAATTTGGCCAATGTTTGACCAGTTTTATACTAGTTTGTTGATTACTTTTGATGCAGTAATGGTCTTCTGTCTTTTCTTTCTTTCTTTTGAGGTATTAAAAAGGTCTTAATCATTCTTCACTGTCAGGGTCCCGACATGATGACCCACAGGTTGAGAACCCCTGCCCTACTCTGTCAGACACTCTCTTACACACACACACACACACACACACACACACACACACACACACACACACACACACACACATCACTAACTTACTAGTAATTACTAGTCATTTTAATAAATGCTATAATTGGAGTATTCAAGGTAAACCGTTGTTGTCATGAGTATGACTGCAGTTTTATGACCCGAGGGAAATGATTGATGAGCCTGGAGCCTATTTGGTAGGCGGCAGTTCACTTTCAGCCACTAATTAAAGTATGCCAGAACGCATGAAACCAGGAAGGTTAATTCTTTACACTTTACAATACGTTTGTAAACAACTTAACTGAATTATCCCGCCTTGTCGCTGAATGAGCTTCTATTGAATTATGATGATGTGCCTTCATGCAGCCCCGTTTCATCTGTCTATCATTCTCTCACCTGCCACTCTGTCCTTCATTTGTATTTCTCCTCCTCGTTCTCCCTTCTCTAATTTCTTAAACCCGACTTATACGTGGTTGCAGGGCCGATTCCGCTATATTTGGTGTGTGACACAATGCATATCGTCGTTGTCGGGTGAAAACCTTGTATGTCCAAAACCCTTCGTTTTGCATTTTTCATTTAAAAAATGATTTAAACCAGTGAAAACAGCCGATCTACAAGCACACAACGCCTCGCGCCTCGCGGTGCGAGGCGTTGTGTGCTTGTAGATTTGCTGTTTTCACTACTTTTGTGCCACGGCCTTGTACGATGAAGCAGGGCTTTACTTTGCGCAAGAACATACAAATTTGAAACTTGGAGATACGAGGTTTCCACCCGACAACGACGATATCCAAGTCTAAATCAGGCATTAAGGTTCCTCCACCCCATCTCAGTGACTCTCTCTTTCATCCCAAAAGGTCGTCCTCGGGTTAAGGGTGACTCGCTCGTTACCCTGCCTCGGGTGACTACGGTGCACTTTCTTATTTGCCCTCCAACCAGCCAGCTTTTTCCATCCATCCGTCATCCTGTGTTCAACTGAACGTGGTATCTGTTGGTCATGCATCTAGCCATTGGTTCCGTGGGTTCACCTAGCGGTAGGTCTGGGGCGCTAAGGACCCCTTCTAGACCCCCTGGAGGCCATGAGGAGCCTGTGAATCCATGTCAATGACCCTGGCCTCATTATTCCCGCTGGGAACACTTAAACCATGTATACTTTGTCGACGGGATTCCCCTCCTTTTTCCCTCTACGCCAAGAAATATCTTTGTTGAAGATTCCCGATCTACAAGCTCAGAGAGCTATTTTTGCCGAATGTTGGCCCCCAGAATAAGGGCGCTAAGGTGCTTGTGTTTAAATGCTGACATTACAATAGCACAGAAAGCTCCACTCCTCCTCATGTACAGTACAATGGAGAATCCTCTCAGCTCTGAGACTCTCAGGGTTAAATTAACATTTGCCTGTGTACAGTATCTGTTCTAGACATTGTTCTTTTTAGTACTGACGCAGCGCTAGATGCATTCATTCTTGGGAGCGCTCGATGCAGTTACATGCATTCATTCTTGGGAGCTGTCCAGTGCAACTACAGACTGCTACTCTTGGACACTAAGCAGCATGTCTGTGATTGTTGAATGAAGTGAGATTAGATGCGTGTGTCACTGGGTTTTCCATTCTGCCGGTATTCCATCCATAATTTAACTTCATTAAATGTTAGTCTACCGTGTCCTCTCTCCTCTCAAACTCAGTTCTGCTCAGTCTATGTCAAAAACATGTTTTTAATCAGTCTTTATTAGATGATAGCGGAGAGCACAGTACAACTGGAGATGGTGAGCAATGATACAAAAGTCTACAAATGCTGTCTCAATCGGTAGTTCTCAAACTTGTGCCAAGAACCACTGTTCTAAATCATAACAGCTTTCTGAAAAACATGTTATGTTGCTATGTATATAGTTGCGACCGAAGGTTGCAGTATACCATGAGAAATGTCGCAGCTTGTCTCCGTCTGTGTCTGTCAGTCAGTACACATTTTTACAGTCTATGGTTCTATGGGTTTGTCACTCTGACATCATGCTCTGATGTCACTGTTCAGGGGAACCACCACTCTTAACAGAATGGGTTTGCCGCTCTGACATCACGCTCTGGCTTGATGTCCCTTTTATGCCCATATATTTTATACCCATATATAGTCGACAATGTGATGTCAGAACATGCCCATATATGGGCATTCCCAGATCACACTTGCAAATTAATTACGTCCTTGTCCGTTTTATGCCCATATATGGAGATCCCTGTCCCGATGTCATCAATATCAAGGGCATATCTGGGAATGCCCATATTTGGTAATGCCCATATATGGGCATGTTCTAACATCACATTGTTGACTATCATGCAGGAATCTCCATATATGGGTAACTGGTCCGATATATGTATATCACTGGCCAGATGGTCAAGAATTGGTGCATGTCGCCCTGAGACGTTTTACTAGTATATAACTAAAATGACACAGATGCTTTCTTGGTTTTAATGGGTTAATAAATATCAGTTTTTCTCTGTGTCTTTCTGTCAGTCACCATCAGTTGCAGTAAGAAGAAGACCAACCCCCAGGAAGCTCTCCAGATGCTGTCCTCCACACGACTCAGCCTGAGGAGTTTAGCCACCAAAGCCAAGGTACTGTGCATTAGACAGACACATCATATTTAGTTCACGGATGTAAAGGGCAAACCTGTGTGTCTTCTGTGTGAATTTGATTTACTTTAACTTTTTACTTTATAAAAGCAGTGATTTGGTGAGGATCATAGAGTAGCAAACTGAGCTTTAAAATGCATTTTCAGTTTTTAATGAATGCAGTTTCATTTTTGCATTTATCTTGCTGATAAGGGACCTTTGAAGCAAAAATACATTTTTGATGTTTGCCTGTTGAAACGTTTTCACTTGAGATTACTGACAGAGCCATAAGAAAATATTGCAACTGATTGAACCAGTCCGGCCCTCGACTTCTACAATTTGTTTTATTTTGTCTCTCTGTGTATTTGAGTTTGACATCCCTGATCTAGAGTAACCCCTAAAACCCAATTGAGTTCAATGTGTTTTTCTGTAATCTTTTCTGTAACCCCAAAAGTCCATTGAGAACAGACTTTTTCTGTCCATTTTCTGATTGGACAATATAATGGATTTGAGGATTGGTCAAGCTTCATGAAGATTCA
Source organism: Nannobrachium achirus (assembly GCF_963921795.1). Taxonomy (NCBI): domain Eukaryota; kingdom Metazoa; phylum Chordata; class Actinopteri; order Myctophiformes; family Myctophidae; genus Nannobrachium; species Nannobrachium achirus. The sequence continues at coordinate 41,449,495 of NC_137833.1, read as the reverse complement.
TCACAATATATTGGCAAAAACACAGCCAATTTCCCAGAATTGCACCTATGCTTCTGTGCTCTGTGAGCGAAATACGTTCTTGCTCTGCGCTGGGCTCTTCCTGGAGACCGCTGTTCCAATCGACTTCACCCTCGACACTGCATGCACTCCCTTGGGTTCTCAGCAATACACTCGGATGAGTGGTTCCTAAGATACGCGTGCTCGTCCCATCGCCTTCACACTCGACACCGCACTTCTGTGGGGCCTACATACATGCATACAGAGGTTTTTGCTAATTGACGTACTGTACAACGAAGTATACTGTAGGTAAAAATGAAAATCTAGCACTGGCTCTCAGCATCATTTCACCTTTTCCTCTTCATCTTTTTCATTCAGCAAACTCACACAGACGTGGCTACAGGAGAGATCAGCGATGACCTAAGGGACAGTGTCACAGAACTGGAGCAACTCATCACAGAGCTGCAGGACCTGAGTGGTGCCCTGCGTAGCCAATCAGAGTGAGCTGCCTCAATGATGACAGGCTCTTTCTCCTCCAGCAGCAGTTCCAGACAGTCTGGAAAAGTTCCAACAGTGGACACTAAATGAATAGAGACTGAAACTTTACAATCCTCAGCTGTGTCTGGTGCACACACTTTCTACTTTCTCGAGTTAAAATCCAAACCAGTCAAACCACAGCTCTTTACTTGTGATGTAAAAGATGCAGTTACATGTATTCGTTCCTGGGAGCTGTATAAAACAGGCTGATGGGAAACTAGAAATGTAAAGCCAAAGGAATGTTTATTTTCATGTTTACTTTCTTGTTTAATGTATATTTCTTTCTATTATGGTTCATGTTGGCCAACATCGAGGGTTTGAGGCTAAAATTATTGTACTTATCAGTACCATGCCCACTTCAGTATCATTTTGTATTTGGATTATCACAGTTAAATCAATGTTCCCATTTCATTTCTTTGTAGAAAATATAATTAAACCAATCAATTTGTATCGCTATGAAATGTGCCTTCATTCAAGCTAAATAAGTGTTGAAAAATGCTAGAGCTTTTGGAGCTGCTACTGAATTAAAATGTAAGTATTGCAGCCAGCAACGGTACAGAGGAATATCCATTCCCCAGTCCTATTCTTCTCCTCCTCTGTAGTGATTTAAGATGTGCTTTTTACAGTCCAACAGTCACACCACGAACTCTGTAGTTTAAAACTGGCAGAAAGCAATCATAAAACGTTGCCTTTGCAGTCACCATAAATAAGAAATAATAAACAGAAAAACAAGCCAGCCCATATAGCCTCATTATTATTATTACAGCTCTACCAGCTACTCTAACAACCCCCTCTGTGTGCTCGAACGCCGGACCCCCGCCCCCAGGGCAGTATGAGGGTGGTGTCGCCAACTGCTGTGTGAAAATGAGAAGTGTAAGAATGTGAGGGAAATCTAAAGAGCCGCTCCGGAGACAGGAGCCCAGAGTGTGGACATTCATCACTACAGAGGCACTGGGAATGAAAGTGTCATCCCATGCAGTGCTTGTGTGTGTGCGCGCGTGCGCCTGCCTGTCTGTTTGATGCACACACTTTACTCGCTAGACTGGATACACACACATGTACAATCCTTCAGTGCACAGTCCTTCGACAGAGAGGTGAGAAAATGTTCAATGCCTAGATGCGCGCACACACACACTCACTCCGATGCACACACAGGCATATCGTCACTGTCGGGCAGAAACCTCGTATCTCCGAGTTTCAAATTTGTTTTTTGCGCAAAGTAAAGCCCTGCTTCACCAGTCAAGTCCGTCGCACAAAAGTAGTGAAAACAGCAGATCTACAAGCACACAACGCCTCGTGGTGCGAGGCGTTGTGTGCTTGTAGATCGGCTGTTTTCACTAGTTTCGTTCATTTTCTTTAATGATAAAAACGAAGGGTTTTGGACATACAAGGTTTCCACCTGACCACGACTACATGATGTATCTGTCCTCATCACCATGCCCTGCAGCTAGCTGCACAGGGAGGATCCCTCCATATTCACTCTGATGGGGTTTTCTTCCCTCCCAATGGGAGGATGACCTTCACATTGCTTTGGTTTTTATGACCATCATAGATATGATGTTTTACTTTGCCTGTGTGGCTTTGTCACCGTTGAAAAGATGGTCTGTGTTTTCTTTGCTGAAGGGAAAACCTATTGCGGTGACTGATTGGGCTGTAAAGGGCTTTTCTTTTTAATAAAGGTAGATAAGAGTGTGTACTCTAGTTGCATTGTGTTTGTAAAGCCACTCACCTCTGTTCCCACGTGGTATAAGTGCATTGTGTTTGTCCTTTCAGAGCTGACTGTTTGGATTGTTAAAGTGTCACACAGTGTGAGAGAATCAACAGGTATGATAGTGGAGTACATGACAGTGCCCTGAGGCTCTGGTTAGCATCAAAGCCACGATTCCCTTCGCTACACAGCTGTCTGTTTACACACCAAACTAAATGATCAAAGCCACATTCCCAGCCTAAAACACCAGTGATGAAATAAAAACCACACAAAAAGAAAGTATTGGCTCATTTTGAATTCTTTTCATCATCCGTCTTAGCATCATAATTGATATCACATCCAGGAGAGAGAGTGAGAGAGAGAGAGAGAGAGAGAGAGACTATAATGGTATTGTAGCTCTTCCAAATGGTCTTCAGAGACAAACATCATGTGGTTCTTATGCCATTAGGTCAGCATTGTGGAGGACAGCCTTTGATATAAGCAAACAGAGCTTTGCTTGTCTTGCCTCTGACCTGTCGTCCCAGAATTCCTGGTGTTTCTCAGCAAGGACCTGACAACATCCTTGTAAGCCAGCTGAAGTAAAGACCCACACCCCATATATCACTGCTACGGACCGCCACTCTGACGTTATACTGTAGTGTACATTGTTGTGGGGGGGGCGACACCAGATTTGGCAAAATGACAAAAAGGAGGCTAATTTACTTAGGTCCCCCTGTTCCCCCCTGCCAGATACCCACACTGAATCCTTGAGGTTCATTTATGTCTGGGTTAAATTGCCACTTAGGATTTTGCAGTGCGTGTGATGATTGATTCATTACCAGAGGCAGGTTTTGTGACTGGGATCCAAATGATTTCCTATTAGAAACACTAGGTTTTTTTTAATGCCCTCAAGCTTTTAGCGAGCTTTGACTGTTCATTTGTTCTTAAACTCTTTAAGATCTACGGAGAATGCAGTAAAAGCCTGGCAGGCTTCCCACTAAAACTGTCATATTAGCCAATTTCCACGTCGACTTCCTTAAATGCGGGTCAACCAGCGATATCCCCTTCAATTTGTCTCTTTAAGGGCCACCGACGACTAAACATTCCAGAGCATGACGTTCCCATTCCCAGACACATCTTGAGGGTTCTTTATCTAGCCCTGACGTCCGCCTTCGAGTCCCCATCCTGTGACTTTGGTTTCCTGGACAGATGGGAGCGTTTGGTGCGTTCATGAATGCTATGCCTGTCCTTGTGACCCAGATGAGGCCTTCGCTTACTTGACGATTGCATCGCTGCCCAACTATTTCACATTGCATCACCAGTGATGATTACAGTACACATTTATGACCGCAACCCTCTTCGTAGCCTTGCCAGCATGTCTTTCCCCACATGTTGGCTGAGGCCCTGTTCCCCCCCCCCCCCCCCCCCCCCTCCTTCCAGGGATGCTGTTACACAGTCCGTGGGTTCTGGTTACCATCACCCTCCATGTGTCAAATTCAGAGAAACGTCCTCCTGGCCTCCACCCGTCTCTGGCTCTTCCTCCGTTTCCCCCTCTTGTCTATCTGTCTCTTCAGGCACCAGACCTCTCTCTCTCTCTCACTCATGAACCCACACACCTCTCTCTCTCTGTCTCTCCTCCCCCCCGGTCCCCCCCCTTAGTTACACCCAAAGATTTCATTTTCGAAGGAAAATGTTTGTGGTTTAGTGTGTGGTTTTTTTGGCCTCTATAAACAAGAATAGTTCATGACACTGCTAACACCCTCTTCAAAACCCCACTGGGTGGATGTTGAGGTTTAAAAGGCAACAATTAATTTCTCGAGAGAAACGAGCGTCAGCGGACGTCACAGCGCCGTAGTTCTTTCCAAAGCACACATGTTGATTAAACAGGGTGTCGTGTTCATTAGGGGCGTACGTGGGGAACAAGTTCTCCGCCGCCACACAACCACGATCTGTATCCAATAATAATGTAATGGTTCTCCAAGTGGGGTCTTACGTCCCTTTGGGGATTAACGCGAGTCCCCTGGAATATGAAGAATAATTGGATTTCTCTGTTATTTAATTTACAGGTAATTTCATTGTGGAAATGTTTCAGCAAGTGGGTATATTAGTTATAGGAACAGTTTATATGCCTTTATATTGTTATTTCCGAAATTCCTCATTTCCAATTTGGTCCTTGCTCTTACATCAATAAACATTAATGTAATGCACATTGCACAACCCACAACAGCCCTGAACTCATAATGAATCCCATCATAATGGCCCCCAAGTCATCCCTATAATCTTCTATAAAGTTAGACCAGTGGTTCTCAACCTGAGGGGTGTCCCAACGTGATTTGGGGAGTTCCCCAGATGAGAGTAAAGGCCCATTACCATGCACTGGGCCAGATAAACAGATAAAAAAGATCTTTCTCCATTCAAGTGGATGGTAAGATACAGATAAAAAAAGTTTCTGTCACAGATATTTTTTATCTGTATCTTACCATCCACTTGAATGGAAGAATATGTTTTTTTTATCTGTTTATCTGGTTCAGTGGGAATGGGCCTTAAAGTGACAATTTAAGGACCTTTAAGACCTTTAAAAAAAAGTTATGAAATTTAAAAAAGACCATTACTGCATCAAAGGTAGCCTAATCACCAAACTATAGTATGTTAACTGGTCAAACATTGGCCAAATTGTCATTGTGGGCTTGTAGATCGGCTATTTTCAGCGCAAGACGCCATCCTACAACGGAGCATAAATTAAGCATTACTTGGGCCATGAGCGTAGAGAATTAGAAGCGCTCTCAGGAATGCCCGCCCGCGCAACTGTGGTCCAGCAACTCATGTAGACCCTTTGGGATGAATGATGATGTGCACATGGCTATCTGAATTCCTTCCTGGCTGTCTGACGCACCAAAGTGCCTGCTTTGATTTAATGGCGGAGTGTGACCGAAATAAAAGTGAATATATAACTCAAAGACTATGACAACACATGCTTAAAAATAGTCTTACACAAAACATTACCCACAATCTAGCTTATCCGTGTAATTCCTTTCCAACTGTGTCTCTTTCTGTTTGCCAACTCATTATTAATATGATGTAATATACATTTTTAGTCCACACTTCTTCATACCTAGAAGATAAGGTAAGTGTCCATAAATCTAAAGGCATTCCATAAGAGCCAACTTTCAACTTGTATGTGTGTGTGGAGGGGGGAGGTTCAGGGGACATTCATTATAACATAATCATATCCCAACATTAAAGTCATGTTTATGATGGCCCAATCATGGCCCATCGCCATGATTAGGACACTTCGTTGTGAGCTTGTCGATCTGCTATTTTCAGCCAAAGCTTTCCACACGGATGCTGTGGTTTAAAGGAGATTTTTTTGTTTTTGTCACATATTCCTAAACCAATAATTTGATGACTATAGGTGCCTGGTCAGTATAGGAGACTCAATTGAGTCAGACTCCGCTGGTCATCAAATTATTGTCTTTGTTCAAGAATGCAACACAAACTAATTCGGCTTCATGGAATGTGTAATTGTTAGAAAGGTTTTGGGTGAACTATACGTAGGCCTAAAGGCCAGCATCCGTATTGTGTGGAAAGCATTCACTGAATATAGCAGATCATCTATCCTCACAATAGCAGAAAACAGAAAAGACACTAGCATTGAGCCCTGGGGGACTTCTGGTTATCCATATAAGGGGTTTAGGGTTGAAAGGCACTGTCTCAGCCTCAGGTGAAGCTCTAGAACCTGCAACTGACACAGTGTTCCTGTTCAGTTGCATATAAGATCTGATCTGGTGACAGAAAATAAAAGTAGATGATGGTACATAGGTTGCAACATTTTCATGGTCATCCATTCAGTGACCACTCGTGCCCTGTGGATGGAGGCATTGTCATCCTTGAAGAAACCAGCCTCTTCATGTAGGCTATACTGTAGTAGGCCATTGGTTCTCAAAGTGGGGTCCGGGGACCCCCAGGCAGGGGTCCTTGAGGGAGTTCCAGGGGGTCCCCAGATAAATGAAAGTTAGGAAAGGAACCAAATGGACCCTTATGGCTCTGGAACTCAGAGAGTGTACAAATGGAACCAAATGGACCCTAACATTAATTTGGTTCAATTTGTACACTCTCAGAGTGAAATTAAAGTTAATTTTAAATTGAATGGGGGTTCGTAGCCTAATGCATGTCAAACTTGGCATGTCTATGATTTAATTGCCTTCCATGAGAGTAATGAGACTGGAAAAAGCACACACATCTATCACAACAGTTACACGACAGCTAAAGGTCTCTATCGAGAATGAGACCTCAGGTCTCAATGAGATTTCCTGTACAATAGACTAAACAATTAATAAATAAAATACAAAGCCTAAAGCAGGGGTGGGTAACTTTAATGATGGTGAGGGCCACTATATTTCCACCTTCACTCCAGAGGGCCACATTGCATATTGCTACGTCGTACGTTGTCATTCTAGTATCGCATACAATAGAAGCAAAAATAGCAGATCTACAAGCTCTACGAGCAAGATCTATGAGCTTGTAGATCAGCTATTTTTGCTTCTCTTGAATTGGAATCCTGAATATTTTTTTTTAATGTTTTAATTGGAACGTTTAGTGATATACTCATGTTAACTTTATGAACCTAAATACAAATACATTGGACATCAAAAAAATACATTTTAATACTACTAATATAGACTGACGGAATTAAAGCCATACTGTGTAAGATGCCCAACTAGTGGTCATTAGCCCTATAGCAAACCGCGGTCGCGTCCGCGTCTTTCGGACGTTTTTCGTACCTTCAGACCCCCGCGTCTGCCTCCACCTCGCTGAGATCTATCTTTTAAGGGGTCCCTTGTTCCTGTGCGTTCAGTAATTCCAGAGATACGGACTCCTTCACCCTGCCTGGTAGGCGAAATTACCTAGAGAAGGGATGGTACAAACGGGCGACAACAAATATGGCTGCCATAGCGACCCCACTTCAAGATGCGCTGTGATTGGCCGGCAGTTGTATAACCCTCGCTGTGATTGGCCGGTAGTGTGATGACGCAATTTTGGCGCGAGATCCGGTCCACGGCAAGGATCTCAGTTTACATACAGAGAAGGCTTTACAGGCTGAAATTCACGGCGCGGATCTTCTAAAACTTTTGTGATTTAATAGTTAGGAGAATTTTAAGATTTGTTTTATAAAAAAAGTTACATAGTACAACTTTAAAGCAGGTCATGTTTGTAACAGCTGAAATATAATAATATATCAGTATTCCGGTATTAACCTGCGGGCCGCATTAACTGAAGGTGGGGGCCGCATGTGGCCCCGGGCCACCAGTTGCCCATGTATGGCCTAAGGGCTCCCAAATATGGATATGATTGATCATAGATGTATTAGGCTATGTTATAGATCACATGCGACTCACACAATATGTCATATAAAGTATGGGCATTCCAAGCTATGGGCTTAATATTGATGACATCAGGGATCTCCATATATGGGCATACAAGGGATAAGGGCAGAATGTGAAGTCACAATGTGATGTATAGGTCAGCTTCAGCTATAGACATTGAGGCTTTACCCGGCGATGGCGTACGTTACGTTACTGACAAGATGTGACGTTTTCATAGTTAAAAATGAATAGGCCTACTGCTTGTCTATACCTCCTTTCTCTACACCGTTTCAGGTTAATTAGCTATAGCCTAAGTGCTCATTCTGATGTGTATTGCATAGGCATGGACTATCTTTTAATTTGAAAGAATATAATCCAGCTCTTTCAATACAGTTAATTGATAAGATGCTGCTATAAAGTGGGAGTTTGTCGGTGTCTTAATTAAGACCCCTAGACACTCTAGGGCCCCCAAAAAGCTCTCCAAACTTTTTTCCTTTTCCTTTTTTTTTTTTAGGGTTCAGCCCCGCTCAAGTGTGTTCCAATGAGCTTCCCACTCCTGACGTCATGTCTGCCGGAGATTGGCTGTTCAGCCCCTGACTCTAAACTCCTGCCCTTAACACAGTGAAACTTTTAAAAGAGTTTTCAATCTCATCTGCGGGGTAAAGTATCGCACATTCGTCCCCGTTGCAGCTTTGACATCTGCTGCCATAGCTCCCCTCTTTTACCCCGCGCTGGAATAGAAGGATATATGGTGCTTTATTCCGCTTTTAGACCCCATAGTAAAAGCTTTTCTTCTTCTTACTTTTCCCCCCCCCCATGTCTCGTTTTATTTTTTGACTTTTGTAAATTAAGCGTGCGTTTTATTGCTGAATGTTTGTTATAATTTTCCAATCTTGCTCGGAGGTCGATGTCTAGAGGAATATGCTCAGGGATATAGAACTTTTTTCACTTGCGATAAAGTGACAGGAGTTCACAGTACTGTACACACAGTGCGCGCATACACACACGGACCGCGCAGCTGAAACAAATTACTTGACCCTCTCTTCTCCTTGTTCCAGTTCTTCCAAAAAAAAACTTTTTTCTTCTTGTCGTGCGTTTTCTCGTCGGGGGGATTATAACCGTGCGGATAATGGCTTGGACCAGATGGGACTTTTTATTCTCCTTAGGTTTGTTGGTGTCTCCCGTGGCCGTGGTGCTGGTGTGCTCCGCGGAGCAGCAGCAGCAGCCGCCTCAGAGCGGCTTCAGGAGACTCTACGTGTTGCAGCCCGGACCCAGCGGCTCCGACCGGCTGCACGTCAGCTCCATGATCTCGTCGCACTCCTCCTCCGGCGCCGCGGGGCAGCCGCACGCCTCCTACAACGTGCAGGTCCGGACCCGCAGGATGGGGACCCAGGGAGCCGGCGTGAACCCCATACCGGTCCGCCAGGACGCACAGCAGCATCAGCAGGTCATTCGGCACAGCAGCAGCAGCAGCCATAGCGTTCATCAGAATCACCAGATAAAAATGTCAGGGTAAGATATTGGGGGTTTTCAAGAGTGTTTTGAAAAACTTTGAGTGAATGTTTGAATTCTTGGATGAATTTAGTACAAAGGGACCCCAATGCAAACAGCTTTCTTGTGGTCTTTATCCTTTTAGTTCAGTGTTTCTCAAACTTTCAAATTTCAAGGTCTCCCTTTAACTCTGACTGTGTACAAATGGAACCAAATGGACCCGTCAGGGTCCATTTGGTTACATTTGTACACTTGTCAGAGTTACAGACTTGTATGGGTCAATTTAGACCCCCCCCTAAAGGAACCCACATAGTCCCTGGAAACCACTTCGAGAAACACTGTTTAGTTGACCTCCCGTAGCCTACTTTTTCCTATGCAAACTTCTAATAAAGTGTTCAATCAAGAAATCAACTGAATGATCAGAAAGCTTCATGTCATTAAATGTTCCACAAAGTGGTGAGAGTGGGCATTCATTTTCTCAACAAGTGTGAATTCACTCTTTCTTGGGAGTGCTACTTGAATTGAAGAAAACATACTGGACTACAACAAACCTCATAACTGATTGAAGAACTTTATCAAAAAGGGTTACCCCATCACATACTTTAACTCCACTTGATGGCAGTGCTTTTAAATTCTAACTCTACTACTCACTTTTGTAAACATAATATACCATAGCCAAGTAACACAGGTGAGATCAGCGAGTATAACTAAGTAGTAGCCTATATAGAATCATGTTTTAATGAATAAAGTTTTGAAGGATACAAGTAGAACAATAAAAGTCTGCACACCGATTTATGCTCCCAAACATTAAGTTTACTTGTGGTAACGTTTCGAGGCCAACGGCTCTTCATCAGACCTTCCATCTAAAGTTTTGAAGGATAAAATACTCTTAACCCCTGCCTGGTCAAAGGATATGACTCCTATTCCCCCCATATAGAGCTCTGCTCTCCTATTGTAAGTGTGAATATTGTGAATACATGTCAGCACCTTACATACCTCCACATAGAGTACCATCTAGCCTACTGTAGCTTCATACTTAACTTTACTGAGATACACACAAGGCTGGAGGCAGTGGAGGGGACAGAGGTAAGCCTTGGTGCGTGTGTGCGTGCGTGCGTGCGCGTGCGTACATACGTTTTTTGCAGTCCTTATCACTTGTGTGCAGAGTACAACAGTCACCAGCTGAAGAAAGCCTCTTAGCCAGTGAGGTGTAATAAGATTGAGTTGAAATGCAGTGTTTTGACTTCTTCTCGTCTGAAGCACGTGTGTGGCTGCAGAACTCTGCATGCATCTCATGAACTGTCCATAAATCCACAACAATGTGTGAGTGCGTGAGTGAGTGCGTGCATGCATGTGGGACCTGCTACAGCAGTGGTTCTCAAAGTGGATTCCAAGGACTCTCTGGCTTTTGGGGTTTCCAACTTGACCCTTACAAGTCTGTAACTCTTAACAGTATACAAATGAAACCAAACGGACCCTAACGGGTCCATTTGGTTCCATTTGTATACTGTCAGAGTTAAGGGGAGACCCAGAAGTGTAAAAGTTTGAGAACCATTGTGCTACAGCTCCTGTATGTCTCTCTCAACCCTGTGTGATGGTATTTTGCAGGGTGAATGTCTGTGGCGGGCAGTGCTGTCACGGATGGAGCCAGTCCCAGGGATCACAACGATGCACTAAACGTGAGTTCACCGCAATGTGCAACACGATACAGCACAAGTACAGTATAACACAATACCAATGCAGTACAACACTACACAACACAATGTAATATACAGTGTATATACGTTCACACAAGCAGCAACGAAAGCTGCAAAGCAACCAAGCGTGGTCACCAGATCACGCTTTTGCAGCTACACTGCAGAGTCGCTGTTGGAAGTTTTGCTCAAGCCACACTGTGTAAATGAAAAGGGTTAAATAGCACAGGGTACTGGTTAACAGCAAGAATGAGTTTTTCTGCCTCTTACGGACCGCTGCAGGGATTGTAGGGTGAGGGAACGGGACTGGTATTGCTAAGAACGTATGATTGACTAACACTTCACTGCATCATTAGAGCGCTGAAAAAAAGTTGAAGCCAGCTCAACTTTTTGTTTTGTTTTGCAAAGTGTGTCGGGTGTCAATGTGTAGCCGACGGTGTGTCACTGGACTTGCGTGACCAACACAGTGTTACCCCTGTAAACATTAAGATGTGACACTGTACTTGAAGTTACGTTTGAATTGTAAAAAAAAAAAATAAGAATAACCTTAGGTGTGTCCATTTCTACACTCTGGGGGTTGCATGAACACAGAGGATTTTCACTGCACAGACAGTCCTGAACTCCAGCCAATCTGCTCCAGGCAACCACAGCCTCAACATCCCTCTGTTATGTTCTGTTCCTTTGGTACTTTTCACTGCCCCCGCCCCCACCACACACACACACACACACACACACACGCACACGCACACGCACACACACACACACACACACACACACACACACACACACACACACACACACACACACACACACTGGTTGGTGCCTTGCATGGTTTCCACTGCCACTGGTGTATGAATGTGTGTGTGAATGGGTGTATGTAATGCACATTGTAAAGCGCTTTGGATAAAAGCGCTATATAAATGCACCATTTACCATTTACACACACACACACACACACACACACACACACACACACACACACACACACACACACACACAGTTGGAGAAATATATTTTCTATATATTACAGTATGTGCCATCTCGCCAACACTGAATCCAGCCATTATGCACACGCACACACACGCACACGCACACACACACACTATATTCATATACATTAGAGCGTGTTATAACATTACACAGGGACTGTTCTGGTGGTGCAGTTGTGGATGATTAACGGTGACAGATCGTTCAACAGCTGTGTTCTATGGTGGCCCTTTATAGAAATAAGAAGGGGGGGAGGGGCGTTTGGCTGACCTGGGATCTGCCCACCTGTGGTATACCGTGATTAAACTGTCTTGTGTATTTCTTTTTGGGTCCTCCTCGCCGCTGTAGCGTCGAGTCATGAGAAGGCTATTCTTTAGTTTTTAATTTTCACACAGAATGAACTGAGCGCGCGCGCGTGTGTGTGTGCGCGCTCGCGCACGCGTGCGGGTGGTCGAGTGGGCGGGCGCACACCATGGCACACACAGCACCTGTGTCTGTGTGTTAGGGCAGAAAGAGAAACAGGTTTGTAATGGATTATACCTCTTGGCCCAGACACAACCGGCCAGATCATATTCTTATTCGACCGGAGGGCTTTACCAGCTTGTTATATAAGGAGCAGACAGCGTTCTCCACAGCTCCAGGCCCTTTTTCTGCTGGACCTCCTACAGGGAGAAAGATTGCTTATGCTCCGGCTCCGGGGAGGCACAGGAGGTCCCCAGGTTTCCACGTTTAATAGGCCCCATTGCAGCTGGCTCTGTCAGACTTGCGGACAGCTTGCAGGGGGGACCTCAGAGAGAGAGAGAGAGAGTGTGTGTACGCGTGCGTGCGTGCAAAGTTTATGTGTTCGCATAATGTCCGTGTAGGTGTGTGAAAGTACAAGAACATGTCGTGTCTGTCCGGGTGTTTGTATTTGCCTCGTGTTTATGACTCCGTGTTTAGTCAGCTATGGACCATTAGGAGCTGTTGATGGCCTGTACATGAACGGTTCTGTGACCATTCTGTGGCCCCTTGCTGGCTGCTCTGGTTTAACCAGCCTCTTATTGGAGAGAGCCCGTTGGGAGGGTGCGTGGCATTGTGGGAGACATGTAACTGTTGTATGGAGAAAGGGCTTTGGGTTTACATCTGTGGTTCCCAAACTGGGTGACTCCAAATTATTTTGGGGGGGTCCCCAGATGATTAACTTGTGCAACATTTCTCTCAGTCTCACTCAACAGTAAACAAACCAACATACAGTATAAGTGTATACGATACAGGGTATCTGCACATTTCTAAAGGGACAATGTAAGACCTTTTTAATACACAAACTGGCCAAATTGTCAAATATCACATAAGAAAGAGACAAACATTGTGAAAATAGCCAATCTACAAAATCACAACGCCTCACAGTGCGAGGCATTGTGAGCTTCTAGTTCAGCTATTTTCACAATACATACTGTATCTGTGAAACCGAGTCAAACAAAATGCCTACAATTCCAAGTGCTTGTCAGGGTGTGTGGGGGGAGGTTCCCCAGTTCAAATATGATTCTTTTGGAGGGTTGCAGCCTGAAAGGTTCTGCAAACATTGGTTTACATTGATACACTGAAGACAACCAGTCCTGGGCAACACTGATCATACCATACTCCCATTATAGCCATGCTCTGATATAAGTGCGAGCTGAGGACTGGAATCCGAGATGAAATGTGTCAGAGATAGTCTACTGTATACACTCAATTGTGTTGAGTAAAGCTTATTTTTCCTGATGTAGATTTACGTTCTTTCTGAGAAAATGAAAGGGAGTTCTTAAAAGCATCCTCCCTTCTCTGTGTTGTGCGTTCAGGTCAGTAGGTGCTGCTAAATTATGTCTAATGTCTACATTTCCACTGTGAGCCATGTGAATATCTCTTGCTGTGAAGCTGGAGGGAGGTGGTGAGCAAAGACGTTCTCACCCATATTGTTATCAATCTGTAGCTGTGGGCTGCTGTAGGCAAGCCTCATAAATATGATAGATTTTGCAACTGTGTTTGATGAATTAGTTATGTGAATAATATTCAACTCTTCCCCTCCCATTCTCTTTGCTTTTGTTCTTTTGCCACATGGAAAGACAGAACAATAAGTCACACTATACTATTAGTTAGTCATATCTGTGATTTTCATTCCGAGCTCCTATTCAGCTCTGTTTTTTAAACATCAGCTCCTTCCTCTTTTTCGCCTCGCCTGCGATAGAGCAGTGATTCTCAACCTTTTCGGGCCGCGACCCCCAAAATAATCACATTTGAACTGGGGACCCCCCACCCTACGAGCACTAAGAGTTGAGGCATAACATTTTGTATAACACGGTTCTATTGTGAAAATAACAGATCTACATGCTCACACTGCCTTTAGTTGTGAGGCGTTGTGAGCATGTATAGATTGAGAAAAAGTCCTTAAATTGTCACTTTAGAAATGTGCAAATAACCCTCTATACACTTAAACGTTGTGTGTGTTTGTTTGTTTACTGTTGAGAGAGAAAACAATGTTGCACATTAAGTTAATCATCAGGGAACACCCCAAATAATTTGGGGGGTATTGGGGGGGTTGATTTTTAAGCACCCAGACCTCTTTGCCACACAACAAAGGTTCCTAATAGAAATGAATTGCATTGGTTCTGCTGCTGGGCTTTACACGTGGCCACAGTAGCCGGTTAGCAGCCATGCATAAAGTGTTCTTTCAGGTTGTCAGTCACACATAACAGCCAGCCCAACCTCCCACCAAGACAGGCATTTTAAATCTTGTGCATAGTTAGAAGCTGTGAAAATCTCACCCTGCCAAATGTTAAGCAGCAGCATATTTAATCCTGGATAATTTCTGTGTTAAGTCATGGCCGTCTAAAGGTTTTAGCATAGCTTTGGAGGACTTCAAAAAGAAAGCACAACTTAAAAGAAGAGTGACATATACTACATACTGTACAGTACATGCTGTACCATGCCTCGTAATTCGTTCAAAAGTGTCGATTTTCCCAGGGAAGCCATACCTTTCAGGCCTTGCTGTCTGAAAAAAGCCTATTTTATATAAGACAGTCGCTTGACAACCAGTTATTTACCACACCTGACACCGCTTTGAGACAACGTATGAATTTGTCTTCATAAATGTATTACAGACTAACCTGTTTTGGACCCTGGCCGGGCCTTGGAAGAACGTGCTATCCATGTTTGCTTATCACCTCAACATCAGCCGGCAGACATGTGATTGCAATACACAAAATTCCCTCTTTATCCATAATGGACTATGATTCAATAGAGATGATCGTGAGCCATTCCTGGTACTTAGTGTCTTGGCTGAAGTAGAAATGTCTGTGGATTATTGAATTGCTGGGTCAGAATAATGCTCTGTCTTGTCCACTGCAAGTGAGCTTACCATCTCTGCAAACAAGGAGTGAGTATATTCTAGTGGAATTGACCCATAATAGACTACTGGACTGGTCTAACGGACCGGTATCCACAATAGTATAGTCTATATAACGTATATGGTTGGTTATATAGACTGTACTGTATATAGACACCTCTGTTGCTAGATATTACAATAATTTAGTGTACATCTTGGCAATTCTTGTCCCATATAGCGCCACCATCAGGCCGATTTTTTCAAACACATTTTTGGACACTGCTCCTACAGATTTTGTCCTAAAATCACGCAAATCGGTACACAGTATGTCTACACTCATCTCATCAACATGGATCTGTGCCATATAGCGCCACCATCAGGCTGATTTTTTCAAACACATTTTTGGGCACTGCTCCTACACATTTTGCCCTGAAATCACGCTGCGTCCTGACGGTCGCTTATCTCCCGATTATTTTGGGACATGTCCACAAACAATGGAACAGAGTGCCTTTATCATCGTTACATCTGATACAAGTGTCTGGGATATTAGGATTACATTTGTTTATTTTTTCTGGCGTGATGTACACCCTCATCAGCCAATTATATTGCAGCAATTTTAAACGAGTATTACTAGTCTGTGCCTGAGCCTCCTCACAGGCTGTGTTAAACTCATCCATTGTTAGTTCCCCTTGTAAATCAGAGTTCCAGGCATTAAATCTAGATTCAGATGTTTCGGGCGAGAAGTCCACCAGGAACTCCATGTATGGAGATATGTAATCTGTCGCTCTGTCACGGACAGAGCGGCCCATACAAGGAGATGTTGTGTTTGATACCATTCAGGTACGATTATTTTTCTACCAATTTAGTGGTCATTCCTCCCCACACATTTCCGTGTTACCACTGCTATTGTACCCCTCTAGATCCCCTACCATGAGGAGCCCCCACCACCACCACGTCCTAGTCATCCCACTCAACACCCATTGCTGACACTGACAGATGGCAGCCCAGCCTGTAGGAGTCACTAGATCACCACCCTGGCCAAGATATGACTTCCGCTTGGTTCCAAGATTTCTAGCGGAAGTGCTGCGTTTAACGGAAGTTACGTCATGCGGTGCGGGTCTGTTTACATTCCCCAGGGAAAAAACTAAAATAGATTGTAGCTCTTAACTCGCTCTTAATAGGTGTAATATCACCTGAATCGATGTTTTAGTTTATATATTGTTTATTGTGAGCACAACCGACGGAGCAGGAGACGTAGACACGATTTTTTTTCCAGCGGGGAATACGTTTGCAGGGACACCGCACTGTGAAAAGAAGACAACTTCCGCGAATATTCAGCCCCACCTCCTAGAACGGTCTCTGCCTCATATCTTGACCAGGCTTTTCTCTTCGCAGATGAGTAAGCCTGGCTACGCGAGGCTACTAGATCACCCTCCCCACCCAGTTTCCCTCCCCAAACACGGCCAATCTTGTTCGTATACTATAGACACTCGGGCAAGCGAAATGCAAAGCGATGTACGGTATTTGAATGCAGATTATCATTACTTTTTTTATTTTACGATTTTAGACTGCAGTGGTGGACAGGTGCTTCTCCCCTTGTGCCGCCTCAGCACTCTTTTTTTTATAAATGTCTTCAGAGCCTCCAGGTGTGTTAAGTCTGTCTCTGTCTCAGCTCTCTTCTATGCATGCATACTTTGCATTTCTCTGCAGTCGCAGCCTCTTGCCAAGGCCAGAACAGCACACCTTGGCCTTTCTTCTCCAAAGCCCGAAATCTACTGTACAAGTAAAGTATAAGTGAGAGCAAGCAAAGCATTATACATTTATACGGAAGAAAAAGCACGACACATTTATAGCACAAAAAGCACTACACATAGCAAGGAAGAGCACATTCATACTGTAGCAAGGAAATCAGTCTTTCCTGCCGGCAAATACTGAAATTGTACAAGTCACAATGCAACGCATTGTTAGCTTGAAGATAAGTTCTTACTGGCAAGCGACACCGTACTTTGGAGTATAAATTAGGCTTTAGCTCTCCACCAGCAGCAGTTCAGCTCTTGCCGGGGGGGAAACATGGACGGCACCTCCTGCTGTTTGAGAAGTTATTTAAAGTTAGTTAAAGTGGGATGAGCATACACGTTATCAGTCTAAAATACCCAGCAAACAGGAATGTCTTAATTGACTGGGCTCCCCCGGTGCCCTGTGTGCCGCTTTGCTGAGCGTTCACCGTGCTTTCCCATTCTACGTACAGCAACTGCAATCACCACAGAGCACTCCTGTGTGAACTCTACTGATGGACACAATAATGAGTTCTAATGGGCCTGGCCACCGGGCATTGAGGCCCAAACTGCTTGAGTCAGCACGTCGCCAGGTGTTCTTTGGCCATCCCACGAAATGAGGGGGGAAAAAAAGGAGAGAGGGGAAAAAGACGTCAGGCAAACAGTCCTTTCTTCCTTCTTGTCAAACATTGCCATAACAAGACCTAATTTGACAGGAGGGAACATATATTATGTTTATATTTAGAGAGCGGTTCGGGACGCTATACCCTTTATATTGCCTCATTTATGGGCATATTGGTCGGATTGGCAACCGCATATCCAAACAACTCACGAGGCGGCGGGCACCGTACTTCCCTCGAGTACTTGCCAACAATGTGCGAGCCGAGTTTGAAGTCATTCGGTCCCATATAAGTACTTGAGTCATGACCATATATGCCTATACAGTATGGGCATATCGGGTTTTGTTTATGGTTATGCCTGAGTCGGAACCCTCTTGCTCGCCCGCCGGCGGGCCAGGCCTCAAGCCAATTTGAATATGTATCCTAATGAGTCCAGTCATTAGCCATTTGATAGCATCCTCTGCCCCATTTTATTAAAACAAACGTGCAGTATCATTGTAATATTCTGCATGGTTTACATCATGTCTTAATGGTGTTTCTAAATGACAGACCATAACATTCAGTTCACTGTCACTGCTGCATAAATGGCAAACTATCAGCGTTGAACATCAGTCCAATCTATTCACATCACAGCCGGGGAACAAAGCGCTTCCAGTATAGTATTGTGAACGCGCAGGATATGTAATCTGCCAGGGTTTATAGAAAGTCACGGCAGGCCAGTGGATTGATAAGGCCATCTGCTGCCCAGGGGAACAGAGAGGCCCATGGGATTGCCACAGACAGGTGCCTTATCACACAACTAAGCTGGACTGAGGGCCGAGGGGAGGGGGGGGCGATCAGGTAAAGCCTAATGTAATATCCTATATATTCATGTCATATCCTTCCCTAGCCGCCTATTTCTAAATTCATTGAACATCTGCCTTGGCCATATGCAAGGCTAAAGAGGCTGTCTGTTGCTCGTACCCATTTAGGCTGTGCAATTTGCTACATTCACGTGGGGTTTCACAGATCTGCCATCAAGGCAGTGACACAAAGAAAGTCATTGTATGCATACATGCCTCTCAGTTTATGTTTCTCACCTTAGCCTGCTACCACATGAATGCAAGCACACAAACATGTATGGTGCATGCACCCCCCACACGCGCACACACACATCTATTTGGAACTCTCGCCAACTCGTAGTAAACCTCAGTGATCAGCAGCCACTGTATACTTTCGTCAGAGAGAAAGGATGTCACTTTAACTGATTTATTTCCCGTCGCCGGTTAAATGGTAAAATCGGCATCAGTTATTTCGTCACCTTTCGTCAAAGAACAGCACTCTTGTGTAGCGAGTGAGAGAGGTGGAGCTATTCTAAAAAAAAAAACATATGGTAGCCTCAGTTCTAGTCCCACTTAAGTGCAGGGGGGTGTAAAATGAAAACTATTTACGCTAGTTGGAAAAGAAAGCAAAAAAAGAAAAGAAAAGGCTGTGTGTGCCCCGAGTGGAAAATCGTAGCGTGGTTATATTTCAAAACCTAAACATAAGACTGCGTCAAGGGGAAAAAAGACAGGAGTGATGTCATCTTTTAAGTAATTGCCCCTCAGTGATGCCCATAGTAAGAGGTGGGTGGAGGGGGATGCTTGTTACCCTGCATGTGCTCATTAGGACCCCATGCTTTGAGCAGTGAGAAGGTTTGACACACAGCAGAGCAAAGTATTCTTTTTTTTCTTCATCCTCTCCACAGTGCTAACTCTGAGGCAGATGCCTGACGTGCTTTTTAGTTTCTCTTTCATTAATCACTTTCACAAATCCAAAAGCCACTAATTAGGTAACAAGTTGAGTGAGGCACAGAGGGGGACACACCCTCAGGGACCCTTGAGGATTGAGGGAGGGACAGGCCTCTTCTTACCAAACCATTTCCGCCAGCCTAACTTCACGCCAGGGGCGTCACAATGGGGGGAAAAGTGGGACTGAGTTACTGTACTAGGGCCCAAGGTGGAAGGGCCTTAACTATACTTTAGCTATTGAAAAATAGCAGATATATAAGCTCACAGCGCGGCAGAGAGTGCAGAGATTGTAGATCTGCTATTTTTGAAAAGTCGTGAAAATGTGTGCAAATCTTTGAATATATGTATTTTTTAAGCGAACATTTGTAACTCAAATTTTGCTTCTGGGGGGTCCCTGGAACTAAATATGTTGAGATGGGGGTCCGTGGCCAAATACATACCATTTTGGGGGTCCTTCACATGAAAAAGCTTGAGCACCACAGACATAGAAACATTATCTGCTATTTTTCAAAAGTTAAAGCACAAAATGTGAGTGAATCCTTGTACCCAGGGCCCATAATTTGGTGTGACACCCCTGCTTCACACACACTGTACACTGCACATGTGGGGCACCATTTAAGTGCAAAGACTTGCACAATGACCATTCCACCTTAATTAAATGTGTTTGTGAAAACGCTAAACACTATTAAAAATCATTATTTGCGAGTGTCGGCCCACAACACTCGTTCCAAAATGACATGGGAACGGTAAATGTACCAGAGATGTATTTATTTATGTATTTTTGTGTTCCAGCTTCTGATTTACTCACTGTTGCTTTTCCAAAATGTTACATGGCGCTACCTAGAACTTTGAATTTTAATCCAAAGCGACTTACAATAAGCAGGTAATACATCAATATAAGCAAGATAATATGTCAGTACATCAATAGCAATACAACAAATGCATAGGAATATCAATCTAGAAAAACAATAACATAGGTAGACCAGTCTAGACCACGCACCTACATTAAAAAATACTTTTCTAAAACTTAAAAATGCTATCTAGCTTAATGATATGTATAGACAAGGAACAGACCGTGCTGCTAAAACAGACTACTCCTATGAATGTCACACAGCATGGCTTTAACTATGACATGTCTCTGGGCCACTAAGCAACATTGCTTGGGCCACTAGCCACATGGCACGAGTTGTCATTGAAAAATGGCAGCCGTTATCTTCTCCCTTGTGAGAATGGAGCTTAACTGTAATTACAGGCTAACTGCCAGCCTCCTGCACAACGTAAGGAAACACACTCGCATACAGTACAACACATGCGTACATGAGCGAGTGCACGCACACGCACGCACACACACTCTGTAGTCCTAGCCCACCAAAGAGTCCTTAATTGATTGCAGGACCATTTCCTGAACGAGGGAACTCTATGGCTAGATGCATTGCTGTGTGTGGATGGATAAGCTTGCATGAATGTGTCTGTTGACTTTACTTTACTTTACACATATTGATTTTGTCAAGGATGTTCTGTATAGGTTTTTGCCCACAACCAATTTTCACTGAGAAATAAACTAAACAATAGCTACCAGAGGGACCCCCGAGATTACATCATATTTATGGAATTCAGCATAGGAACTTTGTGCATGTGTTTGTGTGTCTGTGGGTATATGGAGCACCACATGTGTATCTACTGTACTTGTAGTTAAACTGCTCATGTTTGTAAAGTCTGTCTATATCGTCACTGTCGGGCAGAAACCTTGTATCTCCAAGTTTCAAATGTGTAAATCTTTTCGCAAAGTAAAGCACTGCTTCATCATACGATAAGGCCATCGCATAAAAGTAGTGAAAACAGCTGATCTACAAGCATACAACGCCTCGCGGTGCGAGGCGTTGTGTGCTTGTAGATCAGCTGTTTTCACTAGTTTGAATCATTTTAAAAATGATAAATACGAAACAAACGGTTTTGGACATACAAGGTTTCCACCCGACAACGACAATAATCTTACATGTGTGCATCTGTTTCTGTGAGAGTGCGCGCTCTGTCCGCAACCACTATCTCTTTCACTCACTGTCTTTTACTCTCTGTGCTTGCAGCCAACTGCATACCCCACTGCCAGAACGGAGGAATGTGCCTCAGGCCCCATCTCTGCATCTGCAAGCCTGGTTCCAAAGGCAAGACGTGCGAACAGAAGACGGTGCCCGCCTCCCCTTTTCCAGCACTGCCGGGGAACGGTCACACCAACGGTCACACCAACGGTCACACCAACGGACACACCAACGGACACACCAACGGTCACACCAACGGACACACCAACGGACACAACGTGATACCCCAGCGGCCGATACCCCAGCAGGTTCCACCACAGGGTTATGCCCCTGTCCCTGTTCCGGTCAGCAACATGGCACAGATGAGGCTGACGGTGAAGCAACCCCCCACGTTGGTCCGGCCTCAGTACATCCAGCAGCAGTGAGTATCACCAACAAGTATAGGGCTGTCACGATTATGACATTTTACATGACGATTAATTGTCACTCAAATAATTGCGATTAATGATTTAATTTTGTTTTTGTCGTTGACAATTACATTTCGGTTTGGCTTGTAGGCTTTGAAGTTGCACATGGCAGATATGACACATAACCTAAATATACAAAGAAATGAAGGACAGGACAGGACATATTTGACAACTTAACACTTTAAAAAGAACATTGATAGTGGAAATAGCCGATCTACAAGCTCACAACGCGTCGCGATCTTGTAGATCTGCTATTTCCACTATTTTTTTAATGTTTGAACATATATATAAAAAAATCAACATGTAAACGATTATGACGATTATCACAAAATAATTGCGATTATGTCAAATACTTGCGATTATGTCAAATAATTGCGATCATTTTTGCAATCGTTTTGCAATCGTCTAATCATTAGACGATTATGTAATAACTGTGACAGCCCTACCAACAAGCATTACACGCACCACCAAGACTCCCAGTGACATCCATGTCTGCGTTGGTATGGTTTGAGAGGGTTTGGGAAAAATCCCGTTTTAAAGTGTCATTCCCCACCAATGTGGTTTTGCTTCACACCTCCTTACGGTTTATTGGGAGAGGCGTCACCGTGTTATTTTCTTTCAAACTCCAGCTCCAGGCTGGTCTGA
Source organism: Nannobrachium achirus (assembly GCF_963921795.1). Lineage (NCBI taxonomy): Eukaryota > Metazoa > Chordata > Actinopteri > Myctophiformes > Myctophidae > Nannobrachium > Nannobrachium achirus. The sequence goes on along the minus strand of NC_137833.1, from coordinate 41,427,087 downwards.
GGGCTCATCTGTGAATAATCATACAGGCATTCTGTTTGCCACCCCCCTGCCCCCACCTAGGCAGAAATCCACATTAGCACAGTGAATATGGAGGTGTTTTCCGCAGGGGGCGTTTTCAAACAGAGCCGCCCCGCTGTGTTGTTATGGATTACTTGTATCTAGCCAGTACACTCTCATTATCGCCATCCATCAGCGTTGATAGGTAGACTTTCTCCCAGCATTTTAATAAAATGCAGTTGAAACGCCACTAACTCCTGCTGCGGTTAGCTGTTGGTTTGTTTTCCCTGTCACTACAGTAGACGGCTGGAAAATGTGCAATCGCATCAGACATGGCAAAAAAAAGCCCCCCCTCGCTTGTCAAGTCTAATCGGAGGGAATGCAGACCTGAAATAAATCTCTGTTTTTCAACTGAATGTGGGGCAACGCGTTGACGGAAACGTTCCGAAATTACATCGCAAGTGTCCATGAAATGTTGGCAAGCAGGGCAAGGGCGACTCCAATATCGACGAATGATATTTAAAACGTTAATGAATACATTTATGGGCTGTGTTCTCTACGTATGCTTGTTGTAAAATCTCGAAGGTTTTTTTTTTTAATGCGTTGCTCAGGCGAGAGTAATTGCTACCAGATCTGTGTCCTCGAAAGCTGCTCTCAATTTCCAGAGGGGATTTATATCTTTCTGGGAGCTATTCTACCATCCACCACGGCAGCAGAGGAACATGTCATCTGATAGGATGAAAAAATATTGGAATAATCTACAGGTCAATGAGTCCTAATCGGATCGATCGAAGTATGTATGCACAAGCAAGCAGGAAGGCGTGTGAAAAACGTTTACGTTTCTCATTATCTTGCAGAAAAGATTTGAAAAAGATCTGCAGAATAAATGATATGCAAGGTAATTTCAGATAATACACCTATAGAGATTATCCGGCGATAAGTATTTTTATTTGGAATGCAGCTAGCAGCTTGATGACTGATGGAGTCTGTGCAACAAACATGGCTTTTGCGTCTACAATGTCAGTCATATGGGGAAAATCCAACACTGACAGATTGTGGGACTAGGACCTGTATAGGGTCAACACGGGCTGGCAAATATTGAGTATTTTCAACGTCTCTGTCGGGTACTAGAGAACTAATTTGTCCAAAACTGTTACTTCAAATTCAAAAATAGCAAAGGTAGTAGATCTACAAGCTCAAAACGCATTGCCTTGCTCTTGTAGATCTGCTACTTTTGATAATTTTGCGTGATGCTGTAGTATGATCAAGTGGGGCATTAATTCACAAAAAAAAACAAGTAGCGGTAGGTAGCTGGACATAATCGCACGGGCTGGGGCAGCACCTGTCAGCGGGATATGTGGAACAGGAGGAGTAGGATGGAGGCAGTGAAAGTGAGACAAACCTAGCAACCACTTTGCATTGGACAATCTGGGCTGGGGAGGGGGGCGTCAAGGTGTTTCAACAGATCTGCCAGCAGTTTATTGATCTAAAACCTCGGTTTTGGGTATGTTCTTGAATTCCCCGACCCAAAAGTCCCTGGAGGAGCTTTAGATTCAAACAGCGGTCACGTGCACATACTGGTACATAGTGATATGTCAATGAACCCCCTCATACAGTGAATATTATTTTCAGACCATGTTGACGACCAAACATATTGCACAAGGCATCGTTAAATTCCTGGCCTGGAATTCCGCCGTCCTACAGATTTCAGTGAAAGGCTGCAAGAAGACTAATGACTCCAGGAAGCATTTTGTCTGTGTCAGCGTTGGGATGAGCGATTACAGTGAGATATCAATGGCACTGCTCCCGCAAGCGGCGTGGACATAATGCGAGTCCCTCTCGATTCATGTGTGGTTTTAGGGCTAAACTGTGACGAAGAGTCCCTCCCCATCATTCCAGTTCAAGCCATAAATCATAGGAGACAGGTTAATGTTACAGTAATGGCTGCCACTATGGTTCAGCTGCTAGGGTCAAACAGTGCAGCTGAGCGTTGGGGAGCTTTACGACAGCGAGCCTCTGGTTCTGGTAACCTTTGGAACTGTCACAGCGAGGGGAACAAATCCATAGGGATGGGACGATAAGCAATATTATCGTTTAACGGGATAAAAAAACAGTCACGATAATCGTATCGTGGAGATTTAATTTATCGTGATATCGTCCGGGATCAATTCACCTTTTATTTGCAGAGCTGCATATCCGGTACCACTTAAACCCTCTATAATTGGTAAAAGGTACTTATAATATACGTACTTCATAAAGTATTTTTTTCACTCTCTATCAAATGTCTTTGCCAAAAAATAGCCGATCTACAATCTCACAACGCGTCGCGATGGGACACGTTGTGAGCTTGTAGATCAGCTATTTTTTGGCAAATGTTCCGCCCCAAGATAATTGATTTTTATTATGATTTTTGTTTTTGTCATTCAAAATTTTTTATTTTTCACGATTTCTTTTGTCACAATAATCGTGATTTGACATTTTCATATCGTCCCATCCCTACAAATCCATGGGTAAAGCACGTTGGCGTTCAGAGCAAATAAGGCTCTTCCCCTGCGGGACAAAGAGATAAGCAGGGGATGTGTCTTTCTACTGTATTTGTGCCAGAGAAGGCTCACTGTGAAGAATGGGCTTCATTGGCTGACCTCTGAGAAACCCCATAATGGGTCTTCACAAGATTAGACAAATTGAGTCTGTTTTGTCGACCAACCTGCAAAACATATTGGTTTATGGAATCTTTCGAGGATAAGCTTGAATAAACTTATACAATTGATTGATTGATTGAAGACTTTATTAGAAGTTTGCATAGGAAAAGGTACAGTTTCATGACGGTACAGTTCACTGGTACAAGGTCTACTAAAAGGAGATCCATGAAAAGACTAAGCTTATTTCCACAGGAAACCATTTAAGTATCTCATATAACATTGAATGACAGACGAATAGAACACAGTACTATGCAGTAGATATGTAAAGAAAAGAAAAATGAGAGAACAAAAAAAAAGAGTCTAAACAGTAAGTAAGTAAGTATATACAGGGGCAGGTGAGGGTAGGGTTGGGCTAAAAACACATACTACAGTGACATAATACGGTGCAGTGACGTTGTTTGAAGCAAGAAACAGTCATTGTCAATCATTGCCCCAGTGATGGCTAGCTCATCAGCTTTGAGGTATCTTTTGGTTTGACGTGGAAGGATTCCCACTATGTTAAAAGGCACAATTTGACACATTACACATACATGCTACTTGCATGCAGACAAAATATATTTGCCTATATATTACAAGCTACTGTCCTGAGAGGCAAAGAGAAACCTCACTGTGCCCTGCTGCCTCCGGAAGGGAATTTATGCGCCATGCTTGTTTTTACTTCAGTTACCCAAGAAAGGGAGGGAGGAAGAAATGAAGTGAGGCCAATGGATTCATTGGAAGCCGATTGGATAGCAGGGTTCTTCAACAAGGGGTCCGGGACCCTTAGGGGTCCTCAGAGTTACTACAGGGCGCCGCCCGCCATATCTTTGTGTGATAGTAACTTTGTTTTTTGACATTAACCACTTGAACCCTACCATCCCATTTCTGAGGAGAACGTTAGCCGAAAATAGCAGATCTACAAGCTCGCAACACCTCACAGTAGATTGGCTATTTTCAGCAAAGATGTTTCTTTTTTTTTTGGGTGGTTAACTGACGGAATATACACATTAACAGGAATTCAACACAACACTACACAATGATAGTGTTGTCTTTGAAATCTATGAAAAAGTTTAATCTGCGACAATATTTTATACAATATGTAGTGGGGGTCTCTGCTTCATCTCTCTCTCTCTCAGCTAGGGAGTCCTTGGCCAGAAAAAAGTTTGGAGACCACTGCTCTATACACTAGGCTCCTTTGTTCCCAAAGCCACCGGCTTCACCAAGTAAACGCGCGGCCCGTCCGACTGTCTCCTCCTTGGCCCTGCGTCCACAAGCGCCAAGGTTTGAAGATATTCGGTGACACCCGCACTGTAAACTGTTAAGGTCATTAAGCTCCAACGGTATGACCTTGCTTGACTAATGGTAGTCTTTTACGGTCAGCCCAGCGGTATCTGGTTCTACTGTCTGTGCTGCTGCGGGGGCCAACTGCATAGTTGTCTGTCTAAACTCGCACCCCTGTGGTTTTGCAGTGTCCTGACTCTTGAAGAGAGCCAGGGAAACATGTCAAGCACTGTGGGTCCTGCGGGTGAAGCCTGAGCGCCACCCGTTTTTGGAGAGGGCCACTGATGAGTAATGACTCTTTTAGAAGGTTCATCTCTTTGCTCTTCCCCCACTTTCTGTTTTTTTTGGGGGCAGACCTCCATTCAGAAACACCCCCACTTAGAAACATCCCCATTCAGAAATACCCCCACTGAGGTTAGGGTTACCTCCATTTAGAATAATGGAAGTCAATCTTCTGAATGGCAATGTTTCTGAATGGAGATGTGTAACCGGGAGTTCATAGCAGCAGATGTGATTATTACAGTGGGTGACTCAAACAGGGGATGTTACGTTGTACAGTATGCTTCGGTGGCGGGTGGGTGCCCCCTCCATCTATTTGTTCTTATCTTCCGGGGGAACCCCCTCGCAACGGATGTCTTAAATAGCACCCTCCCTATTTGTTACCCACCCGCCACCGAAGCATACTGTACAACGTAACATCCCCTGTTTGAGTCACCCACTGTAATAATCACATCTGCTGCTATGAACTCCCATTCCCAGTTTCCCTTCCTCACAGCTGCCTGAGGCAGCCATAGCCCAAGCTGAGTGGGTGGAGAGGCCATGTGGGAATCAGAACAGTAGCCCAGTCCGCTCTGTCTATTGTGTGAATTGTCAGGGGTGTCGCACCAAATTCTGGGCCCTGGATACAAGGATTCACTGTGGGGCCCCTGTGCTTTAACTATTGAAAAATAGCAGATATACAAGCTCACAGCGCGGCACCGAGTGCCGCGCTGCGAGCTTGTAGATCTGCTATTTTTAAAAAATCATGAAAATCTTTGAATATTTCAAATCCTTCTAAGGTTTTTTTTTTTAAACCTATGTTTCGATGTCAGTGGAGCTCAAACCTTTTCATGTGAAGGACCCCCAAAATGGTATGTATTTAGACACGGACCCCCATCTCAAAATGTTGAGTTCCAGGGACCCCCCCAGAAGCAAAATTTGAGTTACAAATGTTCGCTTAAAAAATACATATATTCAAAGATTTGCACACATTTTCCACGACTTTTCAAAACTTGCAGCAGCGCTTTATATCTGCTATTTTTCAATAGCTAAAGTATGAAATAATTAAGGCCCCTCCACCACCTTGGGCCCTAGTAACACAGTCCCACTTTCCTACCCCTTGTGAGGCCCCTGTGAATTGTCCCTGAGCAGTGAGCAGGACACCTGGAGTCCAGGTTCAGGAGTGCTGCTGGGAAGAGGTGGGCTGCGGGGGGCTTTGGGGATAGTGAGCGACAGTAGCTGTCAGAAAGAGGAGAGATTACAACAGGGTGACACAACATCTCCCACCCCTGTTGCCTCTCTACTTGTCTCTTCTACCTCTTGACTTGACAGTATGTGTTGTCTCCTTCTCTCGCTCTCTCTACAGAGAGGCAACACAGTCTGTGTTGCCTCTCTACTTGTTGCACAGCGAGGGGTCTTCAGCGTTTTCAGGCCAAGGACCCCTTAGTTGAGAGAGAGATGAAGCAGGGACCCCCACAACCTGTTCGTAGATTACATACTGTATAGCGTCATTGTTTGACAGCACAATCATCAGTGTATTTTTGGATTCATGTCAATTTGTGTTTTCAGATATTTAACCACTTGAACTGTTAATACTTAATAAACTTGACCTTTCACTCTGTACTCAGTCTGCTATTTTTCACCTCTACACCAAAGCTCTTTGCCAAAAAGACTACAAGCTCACAATGCCTCGCGCTGCGAGGCGTTGTGAGCTTGTAGATCCGCTATTTTTGGCTAAAGTTCTCAGAATATGGACGCTAGGGTTCAAGTGGTTAATATAAAAAAGGAGAAAAAAAAGTTCCTATCACTCAAAGATTTGGAGGACCACCTGTAGTAACTCTGGGGACCCCTATCCCGGACCCCCTGTTGAAGACCCCTGTTGTATAGTATGTCTTGCCTCTCTACTTGTGCTTCATGTTGCACCAGCCAGAAGCGGCAGGCTCGTCGGGAGATCTCGCCGGTGTCCAGGGACTGTTTTCTTCTTCTTCTTCTTTTTCTTTCAGAGGGTGCGTGTGGAAGTGTGGAACGCTCGCAGAGACACAGGAATTTCTTCACACACGCCGAAAATCCGACCGGTTACCGCATCCTCTCTGGCTATTTCTCTTTTTTTTTTTTTTCATGACGCACAGGCTCAAATAATATTATCTTTGTAAATCCAGCCGACTATATACGCCGGTCCAAAAAGACCTTTTTTGGAATAAAGTGGGGTGCACATGTCTATTGCCTCAATCAACCCAGCCAGAGACCCAACTAGCCGGAACATAGTGCTGACAAACAGGGATATCCTCCCCTTTTTCCTCCTCTAACAGTCTGTCTGCCCTCGCGTCGTAGTATTGTTGTTATCCAAGAGGGCTCTGGCTAGGTTCAGCGGGTTCGTTACACCAGAGCAGTGTGTCAGTTCTTCTAGGGAGGAGGAGGAGGCGAAAGGAGGACTTGGAACTGGAAGGCATGAGAGGGAGAGAGAGAGAGAGAAGAGAGAAAGACTAGAAGTCGGCAGTGAAGTGTGTGCCCAGAGAATTCAAGAATATACCGGGCGAACACTGAGGTTTTAGAACATTAAAAGCTGACCATTCAAGAGTATTGAGACTTAAGAGTGCTGAGTGTCCATAGATGTCCCCTTCCTTCCATCTACAGATGCGACCGTGTAGAAATAATGAGATCTTGTCCCGAACGCTGCAGACTAGAAGACTCTTGTAGTCATTCCTTGGATGCTGTGAAAGATCTCTTTCCTGTGTTTCTCTTTTTTTTCCTTTCCTTTTTTTTCCTTCTTTTTTTTTCTTTGTATTTAATTGCAGACCCTTTGCCAGCACACCTGGTCTTGCCAGATTTTTTTGTTGAGACTGGAATAAGAGCTTATGTTTATAACTTCTCTCTTGCCCTCACTATTTCTCTCTCTCTCTCGCTCTCTCTCGCTCTCTCTCTCTCTCTCTCTCTCTCTCTCTCTCTCTGTGTCTTTATGTTTGGCCCTCTCTCTGCTCAGATTAGCTGTTCAACGCTGGCTTATTTAGAGCTAAGCTCCTGCAGAAGTGATTGTATTTATTTGATGCCACAACAATATTTTTAGCCCGGCCCCGCCACCGGTAGTGAAATGCCTTGCTAGTGCACCCGCTAAATCCCGACACGCGGATTCCACCTCTTCCTGAGAAACCTTCAGAAGGGACTGACCCTGGCAGCGATCCCGTGTCACTGTTTATGCTGTTCGCTTCTTTGCCAGCGGAACAAAGCTTGACCTCCACCTGACCTGCCCCTGGTACACACTGCATGACAATAGTTTTTTTTTTTTCTCTCCTTTTTTTTCTCAGCTGTGCACTTGAAAGCATGTACCTATACTGGCGGTCTATACAGGCCCTGAACAAAAGTGTCTTTGAAGCTAAAACCTGCAATCTATAGCCAGCTTACAGTAGTAGATGAAGTCAAAGAGATAAGGGCCACTGTGGAGGTGATGAGACTTGTATGTACTGTAGGGATGGGGCGATAAGTGATATTATCGTTTATCGTGATAAAAAACACCAGCAATGATCGTATCGTGGAGATTTAATTTATCGTGATATCGTCCTCTCCATCATGCACTGGGATCAATTCACATTTTATTTGCTGAGGTACTGATCCGGTAACATTTAAACCCTCTATTGGTAAAACATACTTATAATATGCGTACTTGATGTACTTGATTTTCACTCTCTATCAAATGTCTTTTGCCATGTTGCGACGCGTTGTGAGCTTGTAGATCTGCTATTTGTTTTGGCAAATGTTCCGCCCCAGGATAGTGGATTTTGATTCTGGGCCCTGGGTACAAGGATTCACTGTGGGGCCCCTGTGCTTTAACTATTGAAAAATAGCAGATATACAAGCTCACAGCGCGGCACCGAGTGCCGCGCTGCAAGCTTGTAGATCTGCTATTTTTGAAAAATCATGAAAATCTTTGAATATTTCAAATCCTTCTAAGGTTTTTAAAAAAAAACCTATGTTTCGATAATATCGTAAATCGCAATTTCTTTGGTGACAATAATCGTGATATGAAATGTTCATATCGTCCCATCCCTACGTGTATGCAATACAAAGAGGCAGAGACGTACTGTTCAGGCCCTGATCCAACGCAGCAGAGCAGCTTAGACAGATATACAGTGTCAGTGGTAATTGCCACCTATTCTCACATGGCCCATAATATCTCCTCTACTCCAGAGACACTCCTGTAAACAGCAGACCAGCTGCTCTCTATCTCCACAACACTGAAGTCTAGTCGCTGCCAAAATGGTCTCCAAGCACTGTGAGCATCTCTCTCTCTCTCTCTCTCTCTCTCTCTCTCTCTCTCTCTCTCTCTTTCTCTTTTCTCTCTCTCTCTCTCTTTATAAACACATAATAACACATCCTAATAATAGATGAACATGACAAAGAAAGAGAAATTGGGAACCGAAAGGTTCCCAGTTCGATCCCGGGCTCCTCCAGAGTTAGTGTCGAAGTGTCCTTGAGCAAGACACTGAAACCCTAATTGCTCCCGGTGAGCAGGTTGGTGCCTTGCATGGTTTCCTACGCCATCGGTGTATGAATGTGTGTGTGAATTTGTCAATGTAATGCACAATCATCATTTTAGAGCACCTTGGATAAAGGCGCTATATAAATGCACCATTTACCATTTACAAAGAGGCAGAGAGGGAACTGGGTGAGAGCCTGTCTGGAGTCTAGCCCTGACCTCTGACCTTGTCTCGCTGGGGAGAACAGTAAAGATTTGTACACCTCACCTCTCTGAATGGAAGGCTAATGAGTGATCATCACACAGACAGTCACCTACACACATGCATGCGTTGCGCACCGCACGCACATTCACACACACACACACACACACACACACACACACACACACACGCATGCACGCGCACAAACACACACACACACACACACACACACACACACACACACACACACACACACACACACACACACACACACAGACTAGGCCTGACACGATTGCACATTTTTAAGTTCACGATTAATTGTCACTCAAATAATTGCGATTTAAATGTGTTTTTGCTAATGAACATTGGAAAATAATGAATACACATTGTATTTCTGTTTGCCTTTTAGGCTTCGTAATTATACACAGCAGATATGACAAATTACTGAAATATACAAAGAACAACACGTCACAACATATAATAATATAAGTGTTAATATACAGTAAACCGGTAGAAATGTATAACTACAGTATAATACTAACATGTGCTCTAGAAACCTTTACCAGCTGTTTTACAGTAACTACACGGCAGAGGTTAACCCATTGACAGCTCATCCGCACTGCCCGCGAAGCGACGCGAGCGCTGCGACGCAAACAATGAAATCTCATTAAAATACATGTGTTTCAATGAGGACGTCCTGACCTACGACGAGCGACAGCGCATCGTGCCGCGACGTCGTCCACCCCTCCTGTTTTCGCTCGCAGGGCCTCTATTTGAGCGAGGTTTCGTGGCAACGTCCATAGAGGTAAATGGCCATGTCCCGCCCCCCAAACACTTTATATTATTATTTATTTATTTGATTGGTTCAGGCTACGTCGCAACGCAATGGCCGACGCTCCATATGCGGACAGTATTTCACGGGACATTGCGTGGCCATCGCTCACGTCGCGGGCAGTACGGATGAGCTGTAAGACCTGAGGCCGATTCTATAATGTCTTATAGAATCGGAACAGTTTTCAGAAAAAATCGTATGTTGCTTTATCAGTGGTGCTCAAACATATCCATGTCAAGGATTCCAAAAATGATGCGTTTGGCCGCCGACCCCCATCTGAAAACATTTTGTTCCAGGGACCCCCAGAAGCAAGGATTTGGCTTTCAAAAATATATATATATTCAAAGATTTGCACAACTTTTCACGATTTTAAAAGCTCATATTTCGTGACGCGCTATGAGCTTGTAGATATTTTTGAACAGCCAAAGTATAAAACAATGGCTAAAGTGGTTAAAATCTAAAATGACACAGACGCTTTCCCGGTTTGAAGTACTGTGTGCAGTACACGTCAGGCCATACAGTAGACTTAAGCATGCATAACTCTCGCAGACTGCCATAACAAAAACAGAATGGCTATTTAAGACGGTGTGGTGGAAAGCAGAGCTATTTACAAGGCTATCACATTCTGTTTATTTATACTGTGCAAGAGAGGCCCCATCCTATGGCTGGACCAGAGATATGATTCTCCTCTCCACCTCTCTCTCTCTCTCTCTCTCGCTCTCTCCCTCTCTCTCTCTCGCTCTCTCCCTCTCTCGCTCTCTCCCATGGCCTCTTTTAGGTGACCCAGACCCCAGCATATGGACTGTCATTCAAAACAGTACAGTTTCTTACACATCTGTGCCTCTATTGCCCTGTCAAACGTCAGGACAGATAGATAAATATAAAGAAGTGGTCAGGTAACATTAATTAAAAATATAAAAAATCACCATTAGTATATGGGCTGGCCATACCTTATATAAAACCTGAGAAAAGACTTGACTTGAATGACTGGTTTAGCATAAAGACCAGCTTTCCCCGCAATGTCTTATTTCTTCTAATACAATCTTTATTTATATATTGACTGAGCTCATTCTTCCGTTTTCAGTACTACGTTATGTCATAGCCATGATATACAGGGTTACACACTTACATAGAGTATATAACCATCTTTCTTCTGATTGGCCTCTCCGCAACTGGTCCATTCTAGCAACTCAGGGTCATATGCAAGGGCACGTGTGGCTTGTTTAGTTCAGATTTCCTCAACCACAGAGTGCCAACTTTTAAGCAGCTGTCATATGTAGATAACCAGCATACTGTATAGCACAGGTAATTGTTAAATGCTTAAAAGTGACTCTGAGACCTGTTTGACTCTGCCTGCGATGTAAATCAATGAGGAGGAGATTATTATTGCAATATCAGTTTCTTATCAATGAAGAAACCAGTGAAGAAATCACGCCAACATTTGTAGACGGTTACATCATGGCAAGGTAACTACAAAACCCAAAGCTCTGCCAAAGTGTCGTTTCCATTTAAGCCTGACACGCCATGGGAGGGAAATAACGTGTTGTGTTGCAACCCTTTGTGAACTTGTAGATGTGCTATTGTTTGCTGAATGACAGCAGTGTACACTACAGCCTGTATTCATTAAGTACATGATGGGCCCAGGCTATTTCTGAGAAGTTTCACAATGTTTTACAATGGAGAGGAGATGATCTTTACTGCTTTGTGCTTGTTGCGACCGGTCGTAGGTCGCAAGTTTACTATGAAAACGGTCACAGCTTGTCTGTGTATCTCTGTCTGTCACGCCTGACATTGTGGTTCTGTGGGTTTGTCTGTGGTTCTATGGGTTTGTCTGTGGTTCTGTGGGTTTGTCGCTCTGACATCATGCTCTGATGTCACTGTGATGTCAGGGGAACCACTCTTAACAGAATGGGTTTGCCGCTCTGACATCACGCTCTGGCTTGATGTCCCTTTTATGCCCATATATGGAGATCCCTGTCCCGATGTCATCAATATTAAGCACATACTGTATCTGGGAATGCCCATATTTGGTAATGCCCATATATGGGCATGTTCTGAAATCACATTGTTGACTATCATGCAGGGGTCTGGTGCAACTGGTCCAATATACTTCACTGGCCAGATGGCCAAGAATTGGCGCGACTTCGCCCTAAACGTCGCCCTGAGGCGTCTTACTAGTGATAAATTAAAACTAATACTTTCACACTTGACTGGAACCCTGCTGCTCTTCCTCTGACCTTCTAGAGTCCTACAGTGTACTGGGTCTCTTCAGACGCTTGTGTCAATGTTTGCTCTCTTTGGGCGGTGGTCAACTTTAACCTGCATTAGCTGCTACCTGGGGAGGGATTCTCCTCACCGTCCCACTGATAACAATGTTACATTCGCGCTTACAGCACATTGCAGTACATTTCCTTCTGTATTGCTCTTGTCTGTGCATTTCTTCTGCTGTACTCTGTAGGCCTATCCGTCTCTTTCTCTATCGCTGTGCCCCTCGCTTTCTCTCTCTCTCTCTCTCTCTCTCTCTCTCTCTCTCTCTCTGTCTCTCTGTCTCTCTCTCTCTCTCTCTCTCTCTCTCTCTCTCTCTCTCTCTCTCTCTCTCTCTCTCTGTCTGTCTGTCTCTCTCTCCACATATACAGTATAAATTGCCTATGTATGCTGTACACAGGCACGCATGCAGGCACACACACACACACGCACGCACGCACGCACACACACACACACACACACACACACTCTCTGTATATACACACACACTGGCAAACTATTTTGAGAAAGCTTGGGACTTAAGAAAAATCAAACCTCGGTTCGAAGTGGAGCGGTGAATTTGAGCAGTTCCAGGTAAATATATAAAATATATAAATATATTCACCTATTTATATATTGACATGTGTCAATTCTTGATTGCCCGTGGCTCGCTACGGTGGCTGCATGCTTCGTGAGCCTCCACTCTAACGGCTATCACGGGCAGACGCAGACAGCAGAGGGGGTCGACTCAAGATACGCCAACATACCATGCTTGTTAGTTGTTATTAACGGACTACACACACACACACAACAGCTGATCTTCACGCAGACAACACCTCGATGTGCGTCTTGCGCGAGGCGTTGTGAGCTTGCAGCTCTCTCTCTCTCTCTCTCTCTCTCTCTCTCTCTCTCTGAAATACGATTCTCTCTCTCTCTCTCTCTCCCTCCTCTCCCCCCGTCTCCCTCTCGCTGCCGTTAACCTTTGTTTTTATCGCGACGTGGTGTGTGTGTGTGTGTGTGTGTGTGTGTGTGTGTGTGTGTGTGTGTGTGTGTGTGTGTGTGTGTGTGTGTGTGTGTGTGTGTGTGTGTGTGTGTGTGTGTGTGTGTGTGTGTGTGTGTGTGTGCGTGCGCGCGCGCGCGCGTGCGTGGCGCGCGCATGCGTAGATCCTGTTCGAACTGAACGAAACGGGACAAAAGCTGAAAGCTGTGCACTGGGAGCTCGTGCTGTGTGTGTGTGTGTGTGTGCCGCAAACGTGGTGTGTGTGTGTGTGTGTGTGTGCGTGTGTGTGAGTCGCGCATGCGCAGCTAGATCCCGTTCTGACTAAGACAATTTCTCAGACTGACTAAGACAATTTCTCAGACTAGCCTGGACACACAAAACGACGTACAGGGAGCTTGTGCTAGCACCGCTCCAAAAAAGCATTGTACAACCAGTAGGGGTTATGTACCATATGTTCTGTTCTGTTTTGCTTAACTTTTTTCCCCCCTCTGGTATCTTTGTTGTATACCGGTAACTGATGTATGTAAAAAAAGAAAAAAGGAATACTTACGAATATTGTAACCTTGTTTGAAAAGGTGTCATATAATCCCATGAGGGATGGGCCACAAGGTGGCATGACACTTAAATAAAATAATTCATTCATTCATTCATACACACACACACAAACACAGGTACTGTAGTATGTATATCTATACTGTATACACACAGTAGTGTGTGCGTGCGTGCATGCGTGCGTGTGTGTGTTATATAGATATAAATATATAAATACAACTTTCTTCCCTCCGCCTCTCTCTTTCTCACGCTAAGCCTTTCTTAAGACTTCCTTGTATAGGCGGAAAAGAGGCTGCCCTTAAGATGGATCGTCGTTTCTCCAGTTTCCCAGTGCAGGATTGTTGGAAGGCCTTTTAATCTCTCCCGGTGTTCTTTAGGCAATAATTATTCTTGGAAAAGGATGTATGGGCCATTCGCCCTGGCCTTTGAAATGTATCAGTCATGCCTTGTAAAGACGCTGAAAGCCTCTCTCTCCCGGAGTCTGTTTCTGCCCTTCACCTTAAACCCAGATTAGACATTGCTAATCATCGTGCTCTTGTTTTGACGTGATTGTGAATGACTTATGAGATTATTAAGGGATCTTTATAGTTGACATGAGCGGAGGCTGATGTCTGTTGAGCTTCCAAATAGCCCCCTTCCCTATGAAAATGATTGTTTTTGCTCACGTCTTGTTTGGATTCATAGTCGGTATCTTAGTTTCTTCAATTATTTTGATTTGGTAGCAGCACAGGTGCATTTTGTAAAGAATAATTCATATAATTAATACTTTTTTGGCATTGTTAACAGCAGATAATCCCCTGGATTCATCCCCATTCCCTTCTATCTGTGGGAACATTATCCATTCCTGGGCTGGAGCCAAGCAGAGATAAGCCGCTTATCACTAATAAAGTCATACTGCAAGATCAGAAACCAAGTGAATGTGGGCATTTAGTCCCTTGTTAATATAAGTCTACGGTATGCCATATGTAACCTATTTGGGAAGATAAGGAATATGAAATATGGCTTAGTTCAGACAGACTTTGGGCAGTGACATCCCTCAGTTCCACCATTTGAAGTTTAAATATTAGAGGAGGAAGATTGCCTGGTGCTTCCCAGAGCTAGCAGCTGGGCAAACAGTGACTGAGGAGTATAGATAGATTCAGATTAAGTGTTATTTTTGTCGCGAGCCATCGCCTTCAGGGATCAGAAGCACAAATAGATTTGCCGTCTATTCTTTGCCGCACTCTTGAAGTAAAATACAGTTCAAAATGATAATGGAACCATCTAAAAAATGTAAACTTCTAAAGAGAGTTGGTCAAAGACATGGTTGTCGAACACATTAAGCCCCCCTCTCCCATTTCTTTTAATTTTGACAATGCTGAACCATTTTCCTATCGTGTCTGCGGCTCCTGAGCGATGCTGCAGTCCCTTTATTGTGGGTCTTTAATGAGCCATTAAATTCAGACCTCACACTGAGCCCGTTTCACTGTGGACCCCTCTTTACCTGCTGGCACGAGGCCCAGTAGAAGACAGATGCTGTGCAGAGGAATGGGGGGGAAACCCTGAAAAGGGCATGCTTTAAAACCGAGTCCTTTGCTGAAGTGAGTCATCCTTTGATGTTGAAGAAGCGCAGAGAGCCAGAAAGCTACTGTACACTGCAGCGCTGCAACAAATAGAAGTGTAGT
Source organism: Nannobrachium achirus (assembly GCF_963921795.1). Lineage (NCBI taxonomy): Eukaryota > Metazoa > Chordata > Actinopteri > Myctophiformes > Myctophidae > Nannobrachium > Nannobrachium achirus. The sequence continues at coordinate 41,411,905 of NC_137833.1, read as the reverse complement.
TTGTACCTTTGTAGCATACATCAGCCCATGATTTATCATTGTGTGTTCCCAAGTTGAGGAGCCTCTCTTCTCGCTACTGGTATAGCACAAAGTGACTCAGCGCAATACGGTTTTGTCAACCACAGTTAGCGTTACAATAAACAGAACATAATATTTATTGACTCACTGCCTCAGGGACAAGAAGTTGCAGCCTAATGAGTATGGGAATCGGGACGATACCCTCTACTACCATACACTATGATGCACTACAATCTGGAGTGTTAGCCTAATTTAACTCTGAAAGTCAATTTTTACACACTTGAAATTAGACTCGTGCAGAACTTGGGCTTCATGCTTCAAAACGATGATGTACTGTACTGTATGACTATATGGGTATGCCCATATATGAGCATACAGTATACTGATGACATCAGGGATCTCCATATATGGGCATAAAATGGACATGGACACATATACAGAGATCTCCACGTATGGGCATAAAAGGGACACAGGCAGACAGAAACAGAGTTTTTGATTATGCTGTTCCTTTTACTGTATGAGTGGAGGGGATGTCTTGAAGCGCGGTCGTGCACAAGTGCTGAAGTCTTTAAGTTCCCCGAGACTGTTAGCATTGTCCTGAAATACAACCCCTGTCTCCGTTTGTAAAGCCCAGGCTGGAGAAACGTACTGTAGGAGAAGCAGAGGTTCCATTTGGGTGGGTTAGCTCCTCTGTGTCCAGGGCCAGGCTTCTGTCAAGTGTGGCAGAAAAAAATCACACCTGTGTGAACTGAGCGGTGGTCGTACTGTGTGTGTGTGCGTGTGTGTGTGTGTGTGTGCGTGTGTGTGTGTGTGCGCTGTGTGTGAGAGAGAGAGAGAGTATTGCAGTTGATGCTCAGACTAGACTCAACAGCACCCTCTCTGGTCACTGAGTGGTAGTTCAGGCTACATACACACACGGATACATACACGGACGGATACACACACGGCCATGCTATGGAGCGGTCTACCACTGCTCAAAAAGCTCAGGGCCGATTGTGCATTGATAGCCAGTAGGGATGGGACGATACACGATATTATCGTTTATCGTGATAAAAAACACTCACGATAATCGTATCGTGGAGATTTCGTTTATCGTGATATTGTCCTCCATCATGCACTGGGATCAATTCACCTTTTATTTGCAGAGCTGCATATCCGGCACCACTTAAATCCTCTATTGGTAAAAGGTACTTATAACATACATACTCTTTTTTGAAGTGGTGAAAGCCGCTTCCAAGACTGCCGTACCTGTCCCGTGCATCTCTGCGCTGTGATTGGTTGGTTTTGTCTGTCCCGTGCATGCAGAATTGCAATTGAGGATTGGTCAAGCTTCACATGACAATTTGGCCCTCCAGACAAAATCAATCATTCATTCAGAATTCATAAAAATATAGAACTAAAGCACATAGAAAGTATAGATCTAGAACACAGAATGTATAGATCTAAACACAGATGTTATAGCTTTAGATCACATAGAATAAGAATTCACCGCTTCACTTCGAACCAAGGTTTGATTTTTTTCACTCTCAGTCAAATGTCTTTGCCAAAAAATAGCCGATTTACAAGCTTACAACGCGTCGCAATAGCTTGTAGATCTGCTATTTTTTGGCATATGTTCCACCCCAGGATAATGGATTTTGATTATCGCGATAATATCGTAATTCGCCATTTCTTTTCTCACAATAATCGTGATATGAAATGTTCACATCGTCCCATCCATAATAGCCAGTGTGTACCGCAGGGAGAGAGGGCGGGGGTGGCGAGGCACAGGTATCACCTCTCCTATCAAGGGTAAGAGGGAGGGCCCAGGAACCAGAGGTCTCCTAAATCAGTGGTTCTCAACCTGTGGGTTAACATGACAAATCTCCTGCGTGATGGATGTGGTCTACGAGATGCTCGGTGCCTGCTGCCAGTTGGCCAGAGCGTTGGTTCATTCCACACTAGCATTCCTCACTCCTCGACTCTTCACGAGCAGGAAAACCACATCCAAAAGAAGGAAAAGAAGAAAATGGCAGACGCCCATCAAGCTTCCCCTTCTCTCTCTCCCTCTCTCCCTCTCTCTCTCACACCCTCCTCGCTATAGGGAAATCATTTGTCCTGCAAATTATTAATGTGAGCCTTTCAACCCTGCTGTGTTTTGGTCTCACGGCCGGCCATCGTTCACTGAGCTTCTCTGTCTTCCTGGCGTGGAGGGATCTCACAGGGAGCGTTTTAACGAGTACAGTAGGCCTCCGTTACACGTTCTTAATGAGCGTTTTATTTAGAAGTCTGCATGAGGTCGGCCGTGAAAAATACATTTTCCCTCTTTATTTATTTATTTTGTTCTGTAATTTCACACAGTTGCTTCTCTTCTTTCTGAACAAGAACGTTTGGGGTTAACCTCTTAAATCCATGGTATTACATACATTCATATTAAGATATTAAGACGAATAGCGAGAATAACAAGCTCACAACATGTCACAATGTGAGCTTGTAGATCTGATATTTTCACTATTACATTTTTTGGGGACATCTTTCCCTCCAATGACATGCCATAAATATGGACGCTCATTAACAGAGTTGGAACACTCTGATTCTTCTTGTTCTTGTTATCTCTGACCGCTTGCACTCAGGCGTCAGACCAGAGGTTGATCAGCGAGAAAGAGAGTTTATATTGGTTTAGGTGTCTAAACTAATTCCAGATTAACAAAGTCTAATCAATACGTTTTGGCAATATATGATTAAATACTGAATATTATATGAATATTCTTCATTTATGGGATTGTCGTAACTCTCTCTCCATAGCGGTGGCCACAATACATGTGTGGTGCATTACACTACACACCCTTATACACTATTATAACTGACGTGCAGTCGTGCACCATGGTCCCAACTCAGCTGTCCAATGATTGCATCAGCTCGTTGCATGAAAACAAAGAAGACAATTTATCTTTTTTCCCTGAAGCTGCCCGGCTGCTTCCAGTGAGATTAGCCGACGCCAAACTTTTTGCCAAAACGGTCTTCTGGACATGTTTTCCAACTCCAAGAAAGGCTTTAATGTCTAAAAGATTATTCCCAGCAAAAAAAGGTTACATCAGTTAATCTCAGAAGGTGAATTGATATAATCCTCTCCTCTGGAGCTAAATTGCAGTGTTGGAGGCGGTTTGGTAAAAGCTGTGTGCTGTCTCGCCAAAGTCAATGGGCTAAACAGGAGCATGTGGAAGAGCTTAACACATACTGGAGCTCCGCAGTACTTTGTGCAACTGTCTCCTTTGTCTCTCTCCTTTGAACAATTAGTAGAAGGATGGTTTTGACAGTTTTTAAACATATTTTTGAGCGGTGCTAACTGCTCCTACGTCTGGCTTTGTGTTTACAAGAAACTTGTAATAATCAACTTGCCCAGAGTTGCAGAGGTTGTTGTCCTGACAGTGTCACTTTGCTACAAATCGATAAGGTACTGTAAACTAGAAAGATGCAATTGAAAATTGCAAGTGTGGCTGCCTTGACGCTAGTCATCTCCATATTTATGAAAAGTTTAATTTTTGAGTATATGCATTCATCTCTGTATCCGTCAGTCCTTGTCTCTTTTATGCCCATGTATGGAGATGTCTGTATGTGGAGATCCCTGATGTCATCACTACTGTCTGATGTCATCACTACTGTATATACCCATATATGGGCAAGCTATGCCCATATGTGAGTTTTAGCATTTTCCCATTCAAGTCAATGGAGAAAATGTATTCACTAATAAATTAATATAAATTAAACTATATAACGTATCTTTTCGAGATTCCTGATGAAGCCGGATGATTTGACATATGGTCCAGGTGTGTGCCACCAAAACTGTTGGAGGAGTAGCGCTGCAAAATAAAGTTTATATCTGGAAAAGAATCTGGATGGAAGAGTAAATAAATAAAAAAGAAATGTCCTGCAGGTTGTGCACTAGTCCCTTTTATGCCCATATATATGGAGATCCCTGATGTCATCAACATTAAGCCCATATCTGGGAATGCTCATATATGGACATATTGTGTCTACTGTATATATGATAGCAGCTAATGATACTACTAATGATAGTTGCTATCCTATATTAAAATTGGCTTAAGGGAGGATTGGTCGGCGGGCTCATGTCATGTTCGCTACGCCCAAATATAGAGTGTGTTGTCTAACCTCTGTCTAACCTCTGTCAATCAGTCGGCTCCATATATGGGCACAACCGTGCATACACACACGCACACAGATAGTTGTGTAATGATGTCATATTCATGTCACCAGGATCTATATATATGGGGATTTGGGGAAATATATATAAGATATATATGTGGAGAACTGTTGATCCGGCCACTTCACACAAGTGTACTCTGTGTGTGTCAAGAAGGAGCTGTTCCAACGATGGACTTAAAACCTGCCGTATATCACAAAGGACAGATACTGCACACACACCCACACCCACGCACACACACGCAGAGATTGCGTAATTTATTGAGAGAGAGAGAGATATTTACTATAACACGAGAATAATAGTCAACATTGAACATCTGCTCAAGTGGTTGCACTGTTGCAGCTGGGCGGAGAGAACAATGGAGGGAGTGAGCTCCAGTAGTCTACTGTCATCCAGGAAGAGGAGGAGAGAGGAGAGCCTCAGTGGTGAGACAGAGGAGGGCAAGAGGCCCCTCAAGGTCCCCAGGTACGTTGTGACTCCTGCACCTTTTGCAGACGAGCTGGAGCCGGCCAAGGAACCCTATCTGAGAGTCAGCATGGACGAGGCAAAGAAAGGAACGCCGCCTGACAGGCCAGTGCGGGTTTATGCAGACGGCATCTTCGATATCTTCCATTCCGGCCATGCCAGAGCTCTCATGCAGGCCAAGTGTCTCTTTCCAAACACGCATCTCATAGTTGGAGTGTGCAGTGACGATCTGACCCACAAGTACAAGGGCTTCACGGTGATGAACGAGGACGAGCGCTACGAAACGGTCAGCCACTGTCGCTACGTGGACGAGGTGGTGACAAACGCCCCCTGGACCCTGACGCCAAAGTTCCTCGCCAAGCACCGGATCGACTTTGTGGCCCACGATGACATCCCTTACTCCTCGGCAGGAAGCGGTGACGTGTACAAGCGCATTAAGGATGCCGGCATGTTCGCGCCCACCCAGCGGACGGAGGGCATCTCCACCTCTGACATCATCGCACGCATCGTCCGCGACTACGACATGTTTGTGAGACGCAACCTGCAGAGGGGCTACACCCCCAAGGAGCTCAACGTCAGCTACATCAACGAGAAGAAGTACAACCTGCAGGACAGCGTGGACAAGGTGAAGAGGAAGGTGCGGGACGTGGAGGAGAAGAGCAAAGAGTTGGTCCAGAAGTTTGAGGAGAGAAGCATCGACCTCTTCCAGAAGTGGGAGGAGAAGTCCAGGGAGTTCATTGGCAGCTTCCTGCAGATGTTTGGCCCTGAGGGAGCTCTGAAGCACATGTTGAGGGAGGGAAAGGGCCGCATGCTGCAGGCCATGAGCCCCAGACAGAGCCCCGACAGCAGCCCTGTGCGCGAGAAGCGCACCCCTTCGCCCCACCGCCTTCCGCCTGTCCCTGCACCACGGCGAGGCTCGGGGCAAGCGCTGCCGCGAGGACGACGGCGATGATGAAGACTAGGGCATCTTTTTCTTTTATCTGAGCTTGAGGTTGTGCGACAGAGCATACATAAGTTAAGCATTACTCACACCTGTCTCGTTAGCGAGGAGGGAATCTATCACTGGTTTGGGTAGCGTGTATCTATATTCTGCATCAGACCCACATTCAGAGTGAACATTTTTAACTCAAATATTTGTTTCTGGGGGTCCCTGGAACAAGACATTTTGAGATGGGGGTCCGCGGCAAATACATAAGGGGGTCCTTGACATGACAAAGTTTGAGAACCACTGATGTAGCAACATTATGTTTTTCAGAAAACTGTTAGGATTTGTAGAATCAATCTATATTTGGCCGTGGACCCCCCATCTAAAACTATTTGGTTCCGGGGACCCCCAGAAGCAAAGATTTGAATTAAAACTCAAATCATACTGGTGTATCACTGACCAAACCTGTGATAGATTCCCTCCTCGTGTCTCATTACATCCTACCACAGCCACTATGGCAAATCTCATTGCTAGATTGCTATTGCTACTCATTGCTATCTGTTATTTTACTCTCATCACAATATTGATATAAGATGGATATATTGCCGAGCCCTAATATAATTGTAATAGTATAACATGACATAAAACTGTCTTGTTTATTTCTCCAACATGTACACATTCCTACGTGATCTAATAGAATTTGTATGAAACCAAACAGAAAGGGTGGAGAAATCCATAAAATAAATCATATTATTTTATCCGTTCCGAAAAGAGAAAAGAAACTGGTGACTAACTACAGCAAACTGCGCCGATGTTAACCTTTGCCATAACACTGATCTCGGGCGTTCTCCATATATGGTTGACTCTCCATATTCGGGCATAATCGAGGCACACAAACAAACTTGGAACTTCATTATGAAGATGGCAGTTATGCTTTATTGTACAGTTGGGTAGGTAGATAGAGAGTTGAGTATCTCCAGGGACATACGGTGGTGTGACAGATCTCATGGTAAGCCCCATATAGCCTACTGAGCCTCCCAGATTGCCTATAATGCTGAGATTTGTTGATGGAGAAATACATTTCAAACTTCCTTGTACTGTATATTGTGGAAGTGAACCTTGAACTGGGTCTTGGGTTGCTAACTTTCAAATGAAACGGGCACGGATGGATCACTTCTCAATGTCGTTTACGTGATTTTGGGCTTGACGCACACCAAGCCCTTCTCCCTTCGATGTGAACTCCAACCAAATGAAACCAAAGACAGCCTGTCAGAGACACCAGGACACAGATATACCAGGTCCCTACTGTGTGGGAGTTGGCTGACAGTTACCAGGGATTGAACTGGGTTTGCAGAATTGGTTTGACTTCCTTTACTTCCAAATAAAGGCCACGTTTCGTCTCGTCTATTTTTCTTTTTTTTTACCGGCTCTCACAGGACTTTTAAGATGTGACCCGAGGGCTGCAATATGTTTCTGTTTTGTTCAAACACATTAAAACAGGCAGGCGTTTCAACAAGGAGGCAGAAGTGAAATTAGATCATCCCGGGACACCCTCTATGCAAGGGTGCTAATAGAGAGGCCTATGTTAGGACTTTATTGTCTCCACCAGGCCGAAAGGCATGGCCAAGACTATGTTTTGCCCCCTGTCCGTCTGTCCATCCGTCCGTCCGTCCGTCCTTCTGTCTGTCTGTTACCAGCTAATCTCCAGCACTGTTAGCCTGGTCACTGCCAAACTTTGCACACACTCTCCCCGGATGCCAATTCAGAACCTCTTCCCCACATTTCTCACATGGGCCTGATAGCGAGGAGGCCACAATAACCTACCTGACCTGGCGGAGACCTGTCTCAGAAGAGCACTGCTTCTAGTCTGTATCTATTTATCTGTCTATCTGGCTGGCTCTTTCTGTACTGTCTATATACGGTACATCTCTCTACATTTCTGTTTAACACACAAGACCTTTATCTCTTGCTGTTTATGTCTTTGTAGATCAACTTTGTACTGTGTTTGTTTGTGTTCTCTGTATCCCTCCCCTCTGCCACTATGTTGTTTCCTGCCTTTCATTTGTCTCTGCCTGGCAACTGGCCATTCTCTGTTGTTCATAGATTCCGCCAGAAAGACTCTATCCCTTTTATCCCCTTCTTCTGACCCTTGGTGGGAAGATTCCACTGGCAATGATGTGATGACTCCCTGTAATAATGTCATTACACAATATTCTAGAGGAATTATAGTCCCTCAGTAGCCAGATGATTATCAGTAATGTCTGGGGCACAACCACTATTAAAAAGTAAAGGACTCACTATAAGACCAAAATGTGACAGACATGATATGAATTGACCAACCACAGACTTATGTCACAGCCCAGCCAATCAGAGGCTTACCTGTCTTTTTCTTCTGGAAAGCCCCTGACTTGCTGACCTGTTATTCAGACTACCCGTTGCTTGACTTGATGAAAAACAGTTTTCTGAAAATGTTGTTTCTATGACAATGTTTCTCAAACCTTTTCATGTCAAGGACCCCCCAAATTATATATATAATTTGGTCAACGACCCTCCCACATCTCAAAATATGTTCTGGGGATCCCCAGAAGCAAAGATTTTAGTTAAAGGGGTACTGTCACCCACTGTCACCCACTGTCACTTTCAATAGTCATCTTAAATTAATTGACTGTACTTAGACTACTTACTGTACTGGTCAGCTGTTGTTGGGGGCGAGGGGAAGATTACACTGTGACATGAGTTTCAGACCGTTTTCAGAGAGACCACGTGACCTACTGTATCATACTATTATAGTTTCGGGGCGTGTCAGTGGGCCTTTAAAAATGTTCACTTTAAAAATATATATTTATTCAAGGATTTGCACACATTTTCATGATTCTTCGAAAATAGCAGATCTTGTATAAAGTAACCATTAGAGTGGTTAAAATCTAAAATGCCACAAATGCTTTCCTGGTTTTAACGGGTTATGTCTAAAATGCATAATTTGTTTTCGTTTGGCAATACCTTAGGAAATCAGTTGTGTTGGCCCAGGCAAACCTGTAGCTTACCTGGGGGCCAAATGAGTGCAGTACGCTATATTGGAATCCGTAGGGAAGGAGCGCTTGTTTTCTGTGCTGACGACGGAGGCGCGCCGTCTCAGGCTACCTTGAGCCATGTGAGACACCACCGAGTGAGCGGTAGCGAGCGAGTCGCCGTGTCGAGCGTTGCGACGGTCACATGAGCCGACTATGTGCCATTATGGACAGAATAGTAAATCTTCATCCCCCCGACTTTGCGCACCTCCGCGCGGTCCAAGTGAACACAGCAGACCGCTCCCGACCTCCGTTCAGCCAATCACAAGCCACGGATTCTTAATTTATTCACCCCCGTAGCTACGGACTCCATTATCGCATACAGTACCTGCCATGCAATCATTATGTCCCACATATCTTATGTTAGTCCGTTAAGACTGCCGCTGCTGTGTTGTCAAACTATAACAGTGAAGAGGCATCGGTTAATGTCGTGTTCATTGACGCTGTCAGTGTAGAGCACACAACATCATGTGTATCTCGACGGGAGAAAGGAAGGAAGAAAAAAGGAACCTCTCTCAGACAGGTTGCCGTTAGCTCATTCTGACCGCCCTCATGCCCCCATATGTTCCCTTTGGGATGAGACGAGGATATAATCTACCTTGAAAGTCCCTCTCTGTCTAAAATGGTTATTCATACTGTGTATCGGTCACGGTGTCGTGCACCCAAAATAGCCGATAGTAAATGCTCACAACGTGTGAGCTTTTAGATAACAGCAGGGCTTTACATTGTGTCCGAGTGTGTGCCTGAAGAGAGGAGCATAGGATTTGGAAAACAGATGAAAAAGGAGAGGGTCAGCGTGTAGCCTTGCTTTGACACTAACTGGCTTTTGCCAACTGACCTTCTTTTTTTATCTCAGTCCTGCTGATCCCCTCAGTTTTTGGGTTTCTATGAAGCCAAAGGTCCATAGAAAGAAGTCGTGTAGTGGTGAAGGACTCCCTGGCATGCTAGGTACAGGACCCAGCTGCTGTAATTACTGCAGGGACTACAGAGCAGAGCAGCGGAGGGCCTGTACACACTGGGAGGGAGGGAAGTCAGGGGTCCACTGAGACCTGTGTGTGTGTGTGTGTGTGTGTGTTCGTCTGTACGTTTGTGCAGTCCTTATCACTGCGTGCACACAACAGTCTCCAGCTGAAGAAAGCCTCTTAACCAGTGAGCTGAAATAAGATTGAATTGAATTGCAGTGTTTTGACTTCTCTCGCCTGCTCTTTGTCTAACTAGGGGCTCCAGCCTCGCTCTGCAGGGCTCTCTGATAAGCACCACTGTTGTCACTCTACCCCGTTGCCCCTTTAAACCATTTAGCGCCGGCTCTCAACGCCACCCATATTGTGCTACCCCTCTCCCTCTTTCTCCTTTTGCTCTCTCTCTCTCTCTCTCTCTCTCTCTCTCTCTCTCTCTCTCTCTCTCTCTCTCTCTCTCTCTCTCTCTCTCTCTCCCTCTCTCTGTCTCTCTCTCTCTGTCTGTCTGTCTGTCTGTCTGTCTGTCTCTCTCAAAGGAAATGTATTTTTATCCGTTGTCCTTTATTGCCTGCGACCCAAACCTGTCTTTGTGGTTTCCAGCGTGGTGGCTGACAGTTTGATATGATTATGCAGTATGGAGAAATTCTTACGAGCGCTGTCTCTAGCAATATCGCTCAATTGTCCCCGGCACCAAATGACCAGACTTTTCTTCCTGTGGTACAGTATAAACAAGTCCCTTTTCATTTGGGCTGAGTGAGGCTTAGCAGAGTGTATGGTAGAGGCTGTACAGCAAGCTTGTTTTGGACAGTTTGTTGCAACCTCATCCTGAGTGAAAGAGTTTTCAGCCTCATCCTTTTTTTTTGTCCTTATCTTGTCTCCCAATTTTAGTTGTTGTTATACCAATTCCCCATTCCCCACTCATTCAAAAACATATTTATTTATTGAAACCTTGGAGATTCGACTATCCTGTTGAAATGTTGGTTTCTAGTATATTTTAATCAATAGGGTGCGGCCTCCTCCTCCTAGACATGTACAGTATATCTACCGTAGTCAGCACCTCCTCAACGCTGGTGTGCACAGCACTCCCTCTCCTGACAATTCCCCCCCCCCCCCCCCCCATGTAGACCCTGTCAATGCCCACCCTTACTGTTTGGTCTTGGGGAGGGTGTGTAGACCAGGGGTTTTCAAAGTGGGTGACGGGGCACCCAGGGGTACCGCGATGGCAGTCCAGGGGTGCCGCAAGATAATTTGATAATATTTGGAATTTATTTGGAAAAAATATTTAGTATAATTTTAAACTTGAAGTACAAAGTTATTTTCAGTCAGTTCTAAACAAAATGGCTATTATGTCAACATTTTCCTCGCAACATAATCACTAAAATATCGTCACTGTCAGAAACCTTGTATCTCCAAGTTTCAAATGTGTACGTCTTTTGGTAAAGCAAAGCCCTGCTTCATCATACAAGACAGTCGCACAAAACTAGTGAAAACAGCCGATCTACAAACAACGCCTCGGCGTTGTGTGCTTGTATATCTGCTGTTTTCACTAGTTTAGTACATTTTATAGATGATAAATACAAAACAAACGGTTTTGGACATATACAAGGTTTCCACCCGACAACGACGATATGCTATAAATATAAGGTGCTGGGAGTGAAAATTCTAATCTAGAGGTGCCTCGGATTAAAAAAAATATTTATGGGGTGCTCTGAGAAAAAAAAGTTTGGGAACCCCTGGTGTAGACGACCATGTGCGTGCTCCGATACGAATGACTGTCGCCAGCCACTTCTTTTCACTCGACAGTGTCAGGAGTTCTACAGAGAGCAGTGGTGGAAAAAGCACGCGCATTTGTTGCATCCTGCACATAATTCTACATTCATTAAAACTCTGAATTTTGACCGGGGAGGGAGTCTCGGAGATACTGTGGGTTATTTCTCAGAGTCTAATGATCCTTATTATAACAATGTCCTGCCAATCAAAATATGTCAGAATGTTTGATGGCGTGTCATCAAAATGTATGTTGACATGGCACAATGAATAACTAGAAAATAAACACATGGCACTTCATTTAAAAAAGGTTGCTGACCCCTGCTGTAAATGGTAGTGTAATGGCTCTCTCCATTCTGACATGTCGCCACTCCGACAGTGACTTCTTATTGTCGGAGTGGTAACACGTCCATAGAGGTTAAGGTTAGGGTTAGGGTAAGAGATAGGGTTAGTATCTGTCGGAAAGGAGACATGTCGGAATAGAGAGATGCACCCGGTGTATGGATATGGGTTGACACCACTACACTATAGTACACTCTGGACTGGAGTGATGGTGACGTAGTACATTTTTAATCCCACCAGAATTCCATTTTAGTATTACCAGCTGATGATTGATAATAATTGATTGTTTCAGACGTTAACGGTTTTATGACATATGGCTCTGCGAGAGACAAGCTGTCTATTAGAGCGAGGATTCCCAAACCTTTAAGACGCGACCCCCCAAAATAATGATATTTGAACTGGGGACCACCTACCCTGACAAGCACTTGGAATTGTTGGCATTACATTTAGTTTGACTCGGTTCCACAGATACATATTGTGAAAATAGTCTTAACTACAAGCTTACAAGTGGGCAATGGTGGCTGTGAGCTGCAGATACCCAGTTTAACACTGTATGTAGGTTTGTTTACCCATTTAGGCCTAGAATTATTGAATGCTTTAACCAGTGAAAAATAGCAGATATACAAGCTCACAGCGCGGCACCGAGTGCCGCGCTGCGAGCTTGTAGATCTGCTATTTTTGAAAAGGTCGTGAAAATGTGTGCAAATCTTTGAATATATGTATTTTCAAAGCGAACGTTTGTAACTCAAATTTTGCTTCTGGGTGGTCCCTGGAACTAAATATTTTGAGATGGGGGTCCGTGGCCAAATAAATATCATTTTGGGGGTCCTTCACATGAAAAGGTTTGAGAACCACTGACATAGTAGTCTCTCAAGAACAGACTAAAGCCCTTTGCACATAGCCTGACTGCAAGCGTCAGACTCTATCACACACTTCGTTTTGGGATTGAGTCTGAGCCTGGGGACGGAGATTCTACTTCAGCGGGGGCGGGGTAAAGCCTATTGACGTCACACACACACACACACCCTGATTGGCCCATTCAATGCGCCCGCTCTTTAGGCGAGCTTGAAATAAAATAAAATATCTCCGGGTTCAGTCCACACTACACACCACCCACCAACAGGGGGTGGTGATGTGCGGACTGATTTATCAGGCTACTTTGCACACAGGTGCGTTTAACCGCAAGGATAAAACGGACAATTTCATTTTTTTAAAAGAAAACAATTATTCTCTATGACCTCATGCACACCGGATCCGAATTAGCCGTGCGACGAGTGGCTGCGGCCGTGCGTTTTTTTCTTGATCGAACCCAGTTCGATTCGTGCGTCTTGTCGCATGCGGTGAAAAACTCATCACTCCTTTTATGAATCCTTTTGGGATCCGCAGCGCCGATTCCGCACAGCCTTGCACACCAAATCCAATGCGTTTTACTCACACAGCAAACGGAAGAAACGCAACTGTCCTGTGTGCAAAGGGCTTAACTGAGCTCCAGTTAAGTGAAAAGGATCTTTTCTTTGACGATGGCTGGCCAGATTGCTGACATAGAAACATAGGTTTTTCAAAAAGTCTCGGAAGGATTCAAAAGACACTTATAGAATCGGGTCAAAATTCTAATTTTCACGATTTTTCAATAATAGCAGATCTACAAGCGAGTGCCGCGCTGCGAGCTTGTATATCTGCTATTTTTCAATAGTTAAAGCATACAATAATGATACACAATAATGTGTACCCGTTCTAAATGGGTTTAATGTTGAGTGAGAAAACAATGTTGCACTATAAGCTAGTCATCTGAGGACCCCCCAAAATAATTTGGGGACCCCCCCCCCCTCCCCCCAGTTTGGGAAACACTGTATTAGAGGGTGGGTCAGTCTGTGTGTCTGGAGCTAATCTCACACACCGCTGGACAAGCCCCAACTTCCTTGTGCACATTGCCAGCAGGCTACAAAAGCGCCGCCACTCATTTCTTTTCAGATTATGTTTCATACAGAAATATTTAAACTTTAATTTGATAATGGGTCTCTGTTCGGACACTGAAACCTTGCCCACATTTGGAGTCATACATACGTCATAGATGTGTCAAACATAGACAAATGATGTCATAGATTACCATGGGTCAAAGATCCATATTGGAGCCCCCTGCCTAATGTGGATCCTGAGATCCACATCATTACATCTTCTAAACAAGCTCTAGTATTAAAAGTGCATAGAGTCTATGCAACATCAACTTAAATTCAACTCCACTTCAGATGCTAAAGATCATAGACATACAGTAGAACTTAAATGTACTCATATCCAAATGTAAAAATATGGTTCTTACAGCCACCAAGTGACTTCAACATTAGGGGAAATTTTTTGGGGGGCTTTTATGCCTTTATTGATAGGACAGTAGACTGACAGGAAGAGGGGAGAGATGGAGAGAGACACGCAGCAAAGGTCGTCGGGAATGGGATTTGAACCCACGTCATGCTGTCAGGTATCAGAGCCTATGTGTGTGTCTCGCTAGGCCAGCATGCACCCCCAATAGGACAGTAGTTTGACAGGAAATGGGGAGAGAGAGAGATGGGGAGTGACACGCAGCAAAGATCGTCGGGAAAGGGATTCGAACCCGCGACGGCCGCGTCAGGCTACATTGAGCCTAGGTGCCCGGACCGCTACGCCAGCCACGCGGGCCAGTTTGACACATAAATTAACGTGTACACGCTTTACCATACCGTGCGAGGGATACTCCAGTTGTCACAAGATCGACGCCGTAGAAAGGACATAACTTCCTTTGGCACGCTCAGATCCTTACCCCAGTCTTAACCACAAACGTAACTAAAAGGTATTAATTAAACCCATGCTCAAACTTAACTACATTTAATGAATTAAACCCATACCTAAACTATATTTGTGCAGATCCATTACATTTCTGTTAATTAAAAGTTGTGCAGCAAGGTCTTGTGGAGAAGGAACCTGGACTCATTGATCAAGAGTTATACCTGTGTGCTGTGTGTATAACTCTACCTTCCTAATGCCAATACATATACTTCACAATCGATTCACATGTGCTAATCAGCTGCCGTTAGTAGTTAATGGCTCTGCTCTGACTTTAATTGCGTGCCCAGCATTTTTACACAACTCTTTACAAAGCATGGTGGGATGTTAATTACTGTGTGTGAAAGCACCTGCTCTTAATTTTGTTCACTTTACTTTGGCAGCTAACTAAAGTCATGAATAACATCACGTTGATCTTTTGACTTTGTGTTTACCTGCCATTTTACTGTTTATTGCGACCAAAGGTCACAGTTTACTGTCAGAACCGGCACAGCTTGTCCGTATACGGGTAACGCCTGACACTGTGGTTCCCTTGACACATCACTGTGACATAACAGGTGACATCACAGTGATGTCAGATACTTAGAGCAGGTATAATGCCTAACATTGTGGTTCCCCTGACACATCACTGTGACATCAGATACTCAGAGCAGGGATCTCCATATATGGGGATAAACAGGTGACATCACAGTGGTGTGTCTGGTTCAGACAGGGATCTCCATGTATGGGCATACAAGGGATTGTATGTTGTGGTGTCATGGGAACCACTTTATGCCCATATATGGAGATCCCTGATGTCATCAATATTAAGCCCATATCTAACAGGACTTCATATGGGAATGCCCATATATGGAGGAAGACAGCCCATATCTGTGTGGCTGGTTCAGACAGGGATCTCCGTGTATGGGCATAAAAGGGATTGTATGTATGATGTCAGATTTGATCATGTGATAGACGTCATAGGATTTTCACATAACTGAGTAAACAAACATGTTTGGGGTCTCACAGCATATCTCCATATACAGTACATGGATCTCCATATATGGGTAACTGGGCCGATATTCTTCACTGGCCACAGTGGCCAGACGGCCAAGACATGGCGCGACCTCGCCCTTTAGGCGTCTTACTGGTATAACTATTTATATTTGGTGTAAGAAATGTCAGCTAAATGCCTCCATTGTAAACACAAATGTTCAATTTTTTTCCTTTCCAGGATTCGACCCATACCAATACATCCCGGGCAGAACCAGCAGTACGTCCTAAAGCCCAAATATTACCACTCACACACCACACACACCCAGACCCATCTCCAGCCGCAGCCTGAGAGGCCCATCCCCTTTACAGTGAGCCACAACCCCATCCACGGTGAGTACCACCCAAAACTTCTGACTTTGTTGACCACTTATACCCTGTATATCGTCACTGTCGGGCAGAAACCTTGTATCTCCAAGTTTCAAATGTGTACATTTTTTTGCAAAGCCCTGCTTCATCATACAAGGCCGTCGCACAAAAGTAGTGAAAACGGCAGATCTACAAGCACACTTGTAGATCTGTAGATCTGTTTTCACTAGTTTAAATCATTTTTGAAATGATAAATACAAAACAAACGGTTTTGGACATACAAGGTTTTCCACCCGACAACGACGATAATTGTTTCCCCCCTCTACACCAAATCTCGTCACGAAAAGTCAATCTACAAGCCCGCAGATTGTAGGTCAGCCGTTTCCGCCTGAATATGAGCCTATTATGATATGCCCTGAATAGGGACGCTAGCGTTCATGTGGTTAAATTGCAACTTTTGTTGTATATAGTTTTGTGAGGAGGACATGCGAAGGTCTGACATAAAACTTACCAATGCATTGTGTGCTGAGGCTCAGCAAAATCTCAGCTAGCCTATGTGAAACACGGCAAAATACATTTTAGCCATTGTTAGCACTCTAAATTGAAATTACTCCAAGTAAGCTAATTGATAGCAATTTAGGTGCCTAATACTGTAGGTCAATAGGTAATTTTTCTGTAGAGTGAAGATTTTCACTGTGTAGTTGACAAGTTGACAGTGAACCTGGTTCAGAAAAACAACACCAAATCCAAATGTCAGGGTATCTCTTAATGAGCTCAGGCCCAGGTGTGTTTTCAGAAAGTCGTTCCTTAGAGAAAGGCTGCCAAAACAAAGCTGAGAAACAGTCTGCAGGAGTTCCTCTAGGAGTGAACTGAACCCAGTTAAGAGTCAAAGCCACTGTTCCCACATCAGCTCATATTTACTATAAGCGATGACTTTCTAACTCTGAAGGCTGAACATTCCAGCATGTTGCCAACTGTCAAGCGTATGTGCCAGGGTGAAGTCCCCCAACGTGTTAAAAATGTTATTCTGAAAAATGATTTTAATTCCTTAAAATAAAAATGTCGTCAGCTCCATATTAAGATCCCTCAGCTCTCCCAGGCACGGCTGTGCTGGCGTGGGGAAAGGAGAGTATAGGCAGGGGCGTCACAAGGCGGGGGGAAAGTGGGACTGAGTTACTAGGGCCCAAGGTGGAGGGGCCTTAATTGTTTTATACTTTAGCTATTGGAAAATAACAGATCTACAAGCTCGCGCTGCGAGCTTGTAGATCTGCTATTTTTGAAAAGTAGTGAAAATGTGTGCAAATCTTTGAATAGCCTATGTGTGAACATTTGTAACTCAGATTTTGCCTCTCGGGGGTCCCTGGAACTAAATGTTTTGAGATGGGGTCTGTGGCCAAATACATATCATTTTGGGGATCCTTGACATGAAAAAGTTTGAGCACCACTAAAAAAAAAAAACCTTTGAAGGATTTGAAAGACTTTTCATGATTTTTCAAAAATAGCAGATCTAAAAGCTTGCAACCGCGCTGTGAGCTTGTTGTATATCTGCTATTTTTCAATAGTTAAAGCACAATGTGAGTGGATTCTTGGGGGGAAAGGAGAGGGTGCTCAGCAGAGAGTTGGAGTCTAGGATAAGTAACTAATCTGTTGTTAGTCCTGCTGTTAGTTCTGGAAAGTTTCACGTTCCTGCTCGAGCCTCCTTCTCATTCGCCATTTTTTGTACATCTCTCTCCATCTGTCTGTACGTCCGTCTGTTCTCTCTCTCAATCTCTTTTCTTTCTCGTCTCACACACACACACTCACAGTCTCACACGCTCTCTCCCCTGCCATTGTGCTGTCTTCGCGCCGAGCGGCCGTGAGCTTTGACATTGGCCAGTGTCGGCGGATTCCAAGGGAGCCAATTAAACCAGTGGCTGTTTGTTCTTTTCAGGGCTGCTTGATTGATCGCCGCCGACCATTAATCACTGCCAAACAGACACGGCTAGTGGCTGTGCTACTTTTATGCCAGCCTGTCATTATTTTAACACTGTGGGCTAGGGCGGCAACCCCTTTCTCACATTACATACATGCAAGCCAGGGAGACTTCAGCGCCATGCCACAGCATGGCGCGTCGCCTCGCCTCACCTTTACACACACATGCATACGCGCGCACACACACACAGCACACATATAACATCCCACGGAGACAGCACATGCAATCATGCAGCTCCCATTCGTACCGCTCTGTTCCGTGTGCTGCACGTCAACAGAATGAAAGAGAAACACCTGCTGGTTAATTAGGGGGAGGCAGGGAGGGCAGGTTTGCTGATGTTGTTATCCCCGTTCGTTCGTTTGTGCGTGCGTGCGTGCATGGGAGCGATCGTGCGTGTGTGTGTGTGGGAGTGTACGTGGGGTGGCTGGAGACACATAAGTTTGTTTTTATACCACTCCAGAACAAAGTTCCTGGTAGGCAAAACCAAAGCATTTCAACATCTGACGGTCCAACTAGAGCAGCAGATTGGCTTCTAGTGCTATCTGAGTCAGAGAGATGTGGAGAAGTACCGGGGAAAAAAGCAGTTGGCATGAAGATAAGGAGTAGCCCCCCTTCCTTCCATGAACATATGTTACATTTTGGCTCAGTTGCCTCCGGGCAGACTTTGCTGTGCATGTTAAATCCATTCCCATTCCCTTTTTCTTCACTTGGTCTGCCATGACAATGGATAAAGAAGTGGGTAATTGTTCCTCACAGGCAACTTCCCACCCACTCCAAAGCACACACACGGACACACACGCACTCACACACGCAGACACACAGACGCACTCCCGCTCGCTCGCACGCACACACACCACATCACATCTGCTGTAATGCTGCAAGGGTGTGGAGAGAATGTGAAGCTTGAAGTTGGGGCAGCAATTGGATTTGTTCAAATTGCAGCCCCAGCGGTAATGGCATAAAGACTTAAGCATTACCTGCTGCGCGGGCCTGTCGAAAATGAATTATTAGCCTCATTTTCAGAGGGCAATTTCAGATAAAGCCTGTGTGTGCGTGTGTGTGTGTGTGTGTGCGTGTGTGTGTGTGCTTGCGTGTGTGTGTGTGTCTGTGTGTGTGTCTCTGTGTGTGTGTGAGAGAGACAGAGAGAGAGAGAGAGAGAGAGAGAGAGAGAGAAGGGAGAAAAAGAAGGAATGAAATGACAGAGTAAAGGGCGATAAACAGTGTCATCCAATGAAGAACCCCTCAATTGATGGAACAAGTGGCTTGCATGGATATGAATAGCAGGAGGCCGTCTGCGGTGCAGCCTCTGAATACCTGTTATCTAACCCCCGTTTAAGGCTCTCACCCACTCAATAACCCTCGCCACGGAAGACAAATTATCTTCCATTTACTGTGTACAGTGCATCCGAATGGTTAAATGGCTTCTGCGACTCAAAGCCATGAATAGGCCTCAGCCAGCGGCCTGCCGGGTGGATTGACTCAGAGATTTTCAATTTATTACTTCCCCCTTTTCATGATATGTACTGTATTTATGGTTACGCACGTGATAAGCTGCATATTCCCTCCACACCCTCAGGCAATATGGCACTCCGTTCCTGAGACTGGACTCCATTGGCAAAGAATGTCAATCTTTTGATCCCACCCAGGGCACAGTGCTAGTATTAGTAGCTTCAAAGTTTCTGACAACTTTCTACTGTACGCTATTATGGAATCCATAGGAGACGATGGGGGAAGGAGCGCTTGTTTTCGGGTCACCAGCGTCGGCAGGTTAGCTACTTACTCATCAGCGTCAGGGTTACTGAGGTTAGTGTTAGGGTTTGGGTTAGGTTTAGGCATTGAGGTTAACATTCACCAGCGCTCCCGAGTCCCGACCTCCGCTCCAGCCAATCACAAGCGGCGCCTTATAATTTATTCAACGTTGGCTGCCTGCCAAAATGACTTGTAAAGTTGCGCAGATTATTAGCCACCAGCCGCTACTGGCCGGTGGCTAGTGGTAATTACAAGCCCCAGTTCCAATGTCAGATTTATCAGCGTGCGTCTGTTCCTAAGTAAATGTTTTTGGATGAATTCGCAGACTTTGGCACTGAGTGGTTCTGTCCTCACCATACAGATGTTTGGGTTATTAATGGAGAGGTCTAACAGTCAGACATAAAGTCTCTTCAGGTCTCGGGGAGCATGTCTGTGTACCGTTCCCGCTCTCTCTCAGGGGCCATTGTGGCTGCACTGCTGTTTTCTCAAATAGACCCAGACCAAGCCACAGTGACCCAGAGCTACAAATAACTCCCCCGGTCCACTTTGATTCCACAAGCAGGAGGCAACCACCAGGGAAATGCCCAGACATAACTGACTGCAGGCTGGGGTTGGGGGAGGGGGCGAGTCAAAATAGGAAGAGGAGAGAAACACAGGAAGAATGATGCAAACAGGCATGTACTGAAGCAGAACGCAGGGAGACATTAATTAATCACTTGAAACTTGGTGTTCCTTTTTTGGGCATGTTGTTACTGTATATTCTATCCTTCATTATACGGCGTGTTCCTCCCTCCACGTCATCAGCGCCCACACCCTAGGTGGGGCTGGCGATAGGGCCTTTCTGTGTGGAGTTTGCATGTTCTCCCCGTGTCTCCTAGGGTTGATACCCTCACAACAACATGAACAAACTCCCCCCAGAACAACTAGAATCGTCAGAGAAACGCTGTGGTTGGCCAGATGGCCAAGAATTGGTGCGACCTCGCCCTTTAGGAGGGCGAGGTCGCATGTCACCCTGAGGTCGCAAGTCACCCTGAGGTGTCTTACTAGTTATAAGACACTCAAAAGCAGGGAAAATATCTAATCTCCAAGCTCATAATGCATCACAGTTAGGGTTATATTGGGATCAGGAACCGGAGGAACCGGATCCAACATTGAGGAACCGGAATCGGTTCCAAACTTCCATCACGGAACCGAGTTATCACACTGTCAGAGCTGGTACTGTATGATGACTTCATGTCTGCTATACAATTACAACAGCGGTGGTATTGTACCAGGGAACAGCTGGAACCAAATGAACCCACTGTCAGACTTACAGGCCTCTGAGGGCCCATTTGAAAAATGTAAGAATCATTAAAGGCATTGTACCAGTGTACAAATGGAACCAAATGGACCCACTGTCAGACTTACAGGCCTCTAAGGGTCCATTTGAAAAATGTAAGAATCGCTAAAGGGAACCATTAAGGATTCGGATAGTTAAGAGGGAATCGTTAGTGACGCACTGTGACTGTGAGCTTGTAGATCTGCTATTCAATGGACAGCGAAGTACAGT
Organism: Nannobrachium achirus; assembly: GCF_963921795.1. Classification (NCBI taxonomy): domain Eukaryota; kingdom Metazoa; phylum Chordata; class Actinopteri; order Myctophiformes; family Myctophidae; genus Nannobrachium; species Nannobrachium achirus. The sequence continues at coordinate 41,390,738 of NC_137833.1, read as the reverse complement.
ATATACCGTAATTGCTGGACTATAAGCCGCACCTGAATATAAGCCGCACCAGCTAAATTTAGAACAAAAAACGAATGTTTACATATATAAGCCACACCTGACTATAAGCCGCAGGAGTACTTCCTGCTTCCCACTAGAGCGCCCCTGGTGGTCGTTAGCAGTAAAAATCTATATATAAATCCTTGTTAAAGACCATTGTAAAACTAAGTAACTGGCCGTTTAGCTGTAAAAATCTTTATATAAGCCGCACCGTTGTATAAGCCGCGGGGTTCAAAACATGGGAAAAAAGCTGCGGCTTATAGTCCGGCAATTACGGGTAATAGTGTTTAAGTGTTTAAAGGGACCAGGTAATGACATCCAAACGATGCACCTCAAACAACCTATAAGGAAGCCATTCTGCTCTGTAAAAAGCTTACGGTACAGTAGCTACTAGCTAGTAGTGGATATATAGTGCCCAAGCCTGAATTACAGAATATGTCACAGTTGGTTTGATCCCAGCATGCTGCAGAGCAGTCGGTGTCGTTACGATCACAGATATAAAAAGCTAGATACCTCCTCCGCCGCTGCAGGTCATTGGAGCGACCCGTCAAACTTGATAGGCAGGAGTGCGGAAGTGCCAAAAGCACGCTGCCACTCAAAGTGACTACTGGCCAATCGCAGCGCATGTTTTCCAGGACTTCAATTCAACCGAACGTCCCCTTCTGTGACACACGCAGCCATACAGTCTTGGAAAAGTTGCCTATCAACCAAGACGGACGCCCCAGAGCCGAAGGAGGCGTCTACCTTTTTATGTCTATGGTTATGATGCCCTGCTTCATGGTGAGTGCAGCAGACAGACGGCAGAGAATGTTTGCGCTCCTCAAATCAGCGAGGCAGCAGAATCTCCTGTCCACTCTGCCTAGGGATGGGACCACATGAAAATGTCATATCACGATTATTGTGACAAAAGAAATCGCGATTTACGATATTATCGCGATAAACACAATTCATTATCCTGGTGTCGGAACATGATTTGCCAATAAATAGCAGATCTATAAGCTCACAACGTGTTGCGCGTTGTGAGCTTGTAGATAGGCTATTTTTTGGCTAAGACATTTGATAGAGAGTGAGGAAAAAGACTGTATCAAATAGGTATATTATAAGTACCTTTTACCAATAGAGGGTTTAAATGGTACCGGATATGCAGCTCGGCAAATAAAAGGTGAATTGATCCCAGTGCATGACGGAGGATGATATCACGATAAATTAAATCCCCGCGACACGATTATCGCGAGTGTTTTTTTAATCACGATAAACGATAACATCGCTTATCGTCCCATCCCTAACTCTGCCCCATGCACACGCGACAGACGGCCTGTCAGCAACGAGCTACGGTGCCTTCACATCTGGGAAAGCCATCCTGTGTCTTATACCTCGGCCATCCCTCAGCTCTCCCGCACAGACCAAACAACCAGAGACAACACGTTTGGTCCATTTATCAGTGCTGCTACGGTGAACCTCCGACACGTTTGCACCGGGACATCTTGACCTCTCCAGGGTCACCGGAAAGCCCAGGAAAGACCCTCCTGTAAGGAGAGAGAGAGAGAACAACCCGGTGCTCAAGGGAGATAACGTTGAGTTAAAAATCAAACCTCGGTTCGAAGTGAAGCGGTGAATCTTTATTCTATGTGTTCTAGAGCTATGAAATCTGTGTTCTAGATCTATACATTCTGTGTTCTAGATCTATACTTTCTATGTGCTTTAGTTCTATATTTTTATGAATTCTGAATGAATGAATGATTTTGTCTGGAGGGCCAAATTGTCATGTGAAGCTTGACCAATCCTCAATTCTGCATGCACGGGACATGTACGGGACAGACAAAGCCACTCCTTGAGAATCTATGGGAATCCTCAAAAAACTAGACCAGGTCAACCTGGTTGTGCCAGACCCCGGTTCTGCCAACCCTCTGGGCCTATAAATTTAATGGTACATTTATAGGCTGTCTGTCCCTTTATAGGCTGTCTGTCCCTCCCTCATGTCATCATCATTTGTGACATCATTGTGACCAAATATGGTCACAATGTCTATGTTTCTCTCTGTCCTCCTTGGACAGGTTATATGGTTGACCAGAACTCTGGCCTGACGTCACACACAGTCTGTCGGTCTGTCTGTCATCATCATTTGTGACATCAGTTGACATACCTTTTATAGGCATGTCATCATCATGTCATCATCATGACCAACTATGGAGAAAAGAGGGAGGGACACAGACAAAGCCTTTTATAGGTCGACCCTCTGGGTCTGGCAATTATAAAAGAAAATGTCCAAGAAATTTTAAATGTGCCTGCAGCTTGCTAAGTCTGTGCAACCTTGTGTAGCGGTTGGTGTTAGCATTAGTGTTACATTTTTTAACATTAGCATTTTTCGCATAAGCTTTAACATTATCGTTCTCCGTCGCCGTTGTACGTGCCGGTGGGGTCAACGCCGTGCTCGTCGCTTAGAACTTGGACCCGATCTGATTGCCGCACTGGCCAGCCTGCATGCTGACTATTTCCCTCATGATATCTAAGTCCTAAAACCTTCTCTGCAATAAATGTAAATACAAGCTTCTACCTATAGGCTTCACCGGTTGGCGGTCAACCTGGTTGTGCCAGACCCCGGTTCTGCCAACCCCCTGTCTGTCATCATCATTTATGACATCATGCCTTTTGTAGGTATGTCATCATCATGTCATCATCATATATACCCTTTATATAGAAAAGGGACAGACCGACATTTGCTTATGTAGGCCTACCCATTTCATGGGTCTGGCAAAAACATGTACGGGACCGACAAAGCCACTCCTTGGAAGCGGCTTTCCTCCGCTTCAAAAAAGCTTCTAGGATCAACTGGAACCAAAACTTTAAAAAAAAGGAGAGATCTGAGCACTCAAAGAATATAACTGAGGAGAGGGCCTAAAATCAAGGTACTTTAATCATGTTTACAAAAGGTTTTATAAAAGCCAACGTGTTTCGACCAACTGGCATACTTGCCCTGATGAAGACCAGAAACATGTTGGCTTTTAAAACTTTGTGTAAACATGATTAAAGTATCTTGATTATACTCCTCCGCGTATTCTTTTTAGTGTTCGGATCTCTCTTGTTTTTCATAGACCCTCCTGTCTTCTAAAGTTCAGCCGTCGTCATTACCCCCCCCCCCCCCCTCCCCTCCCCCCCAGACGTTTCAGCCTGTGCGTTCCCAGTCCGTCCCTCCATCACTGGGCTATAGTGTTCCCCGACGGGCCACTCCTCCACGTTGATTGATGTCTGTGTTCTGTGTTGTGACGCTCTCCCGACTCCCTCTCCATATGCTCAGCAGAACCACAGCGTGCCCCCGGCGGCAACCGCGGCAGAAATGCTCCAGCGAGCTTACAGTACAGAGACGAAGAGAAGAAAGTGAAGGGAAAGGTTTTCAGGCGTTCTTTTCAGGCGGACGTGTTTTATCACTGCTGTGGCCAGGGACTCGCTGCTCAGAGCCGTGTCAAAGCAGTTAAAACCCATTTAGGCCTAGAATTATTGAATGCTTTAACCAGT
>NC_137833.1:41347333-41386986 GCF_963921795.1 Nannobrachium achirus | reverse complement strand
GACCCAGCGGGAGTTCGACCTATGGGGCAGTCCCCCAAAATATATGCTATTACAACACAGTCGGGGGAAGGTGGGAGGTCCCCCCCCCCCCCACGTATGATGTAAGTGCAAAATGGTCGCCGTGTTAATATGGTCAATAATTAGAAGAATATTAAGGTTTAAATTAAGATTTGGGGACTGCTAAACTCAAATGCTGAAAACACCTGGGAGGTCGAGGGTACATTTTTCACAGTGTACTGTCTACTGCACACTGTTTTCCCAAGTACTGGGTCAGGAGTCAGGACCCATGCTCGCCGCCTGAGAAGTGCTAATCACATGAAACAAAACAAGCGCTCCTTTCCTCCCATCTCACCCAATCACAGGCCGAGTATTTCCCAGCCATCCAAAACAATATTGCCTATAGTGTAAGGTCTTAGAAAATACACCTACTCTACTCTAGGGCCTTATCCCCACCAAGGTTCCTCTGCTGTATATCACTCACATCTGTGTGTGTGTGTGTGTGTGTGTGTGTGTGTGTGTGTGTGTGTGTGTGTGTGTGTGTGTGTGTGTGTGTGTGTGTGTGTGTGTGTGTGTGTGTGTGTGTGTGTGTGTGTGTGTGTGTGTGTGTGTGTGTGTGTGTGTGTGTGTGTGTGTGTGTGTACTGTGTGTACTGTACTGTATAATACTGGCAGGATATTTTAAACCAGCTCTCTGTTAACATTTGGAGTTAAACCACTCACTATATCATATTAGGTCTCGCTTTAATCGACATCTACTTGCACCTTATAGCAAATATTTAGGCAGCCTAAAACCTCTAATCCAGTGGTTTTGCCGGCCTCTCAGGTTTAGAAAACAGGCCTCTTCGCTGCTTGGCCGCGAGCCTGGCGTCTCCCCTCTGTCTGGTGTGAACAACTGACAGCCGCAGACAGACCATCCAGCACAGGAGTCTGGGGTTTTCTGGGGGAGGTTTTAGACCTGCCACTGGGTTGCCAGGAACCAGAGAGGCAGTGGAAGGAAGCACAGTCCAACGCAGTAGTAAACAGTTGTGGCACGCAGTGGAGTAAAAATGGAGAAAATGCAAGAGGTATCTTGACGAGAGGTATTTTAAAACCCATTTGGGCCTAGAATTATTGAATGCTTTAGCAATTGAAAAATAGCAGATCTACAAGCTCACAGCGCGGCACCAAATAGTGCGCAGCACCAAGTGCTGCGCTGAAAAAGTCGTGAAAATGTGTGCAAATCTTTGAATATATGTATTTTCAAAGCGAAAGTTTGTAACTCAAATTCTGCTTCTGGGTGGTCCCTGGAACTAAATATTTTGAGATGGGGGTCCGTGGCCAAATGCATATCATTTTGGGGGTCCTTCACATGAAAAGGTTTGAGAACCACTGACATAGTAGTCTCTCAAGAACAGACTAACTGAGCTCCAGTTGAGTGAAAAGGACCTTTTCTTTGACGATGGCTGGCCAGATTGCTGACATAGAAACATAGGTTTTTCAAAAAGTCTTAGAAGGATTCAAAAGACACTTATAGAATCGGGTCAAAATTAGAATTTTCACGATAAAAAAAAAAAATAGCAGATCTACAAGCTCGCAGCGCGGCACTCGGTGCCACGCTGTGAGCTTGTATATCTGCTATTTTTTTAGTAAAAGCATAAAATAATGATACACAATAAATAATGTGTACCCGTTCTAAATGGATTAAAAAAGCTGTTGTTGATATCATATCGTCGCTGTTGGGTGGAAAAAATGTATCTCCATACCTCCCTCTCCCCCCCCCCCCCACCCCTTCTCTCTCTCTCCCATTAAATCAGTTTCATTGGTTTCACTTTGTCGGTCTGTGGGTTTTACAAATATTTAACAAACAAAAAGTATTGGATTGCATAACTCATAACTCATTGGATCCGTCGAAACACATTTTTCTTGTACTGTTTCCCCCCCGGGAAATCCACCACATTATCCTTATTTTGGGCATGTAATTAAATGTAATTAAATGTTCAAGACTATACTATTTCCGCTATTTGTCATACGGCAAAATATGTACGGGGCAATGAAATAGAAGCGTTAAGAGCTTAAGAGGTGGTCATCTTTTGGTCATACAAGGTTTCCACCTGACAGTGGCGATATACTGTATACCATGGGTCTTCAACAGGGGGTCCGGGACCCCTAGGGGGTCCTCAGATTTACTACAGGGGGTCCTCCAAATCTTTAAGTGATAGAAACTTTTTTCTCCTTTTTTATATTAACCGCTTGAACCTTAGTGTCCATATTCTGAGAACTTTAGCCAAACATAGCAGATCTACAAGCTCAAGCTTGTACAAGCTCAAGCTTGTAGATCGGCTATTTTTAGCTGAGAGCTTTGGTGTAGAGGGGAGAAAGCGCAGACTAAGTACAGAGTGAAAGATCAAGTTTATTAAGTATTGACAGTTCAAGTGGTTAAACACTGAACGCCATAAACGTAGTATACGTCTTTGTTCCTGAGTGCCATAAACGTACTTTACGTCTTTTTAATTAATCAAAAGTTTTTGCATTTTTTCATAATTGTAATTTCAAAAAAATCGCTCTAGAAGTTAGCCGTGAGCCTCCGTGACCGGAGCGATACGGCCGATTTGACTGTAGCACCAGTGTAACACAGTCCGACGGGAAACCGGTATAACCGAACATTGGTTCCGGCCGTTTAAATGTTATCTTAAAACGTTCGTTTATACACATTCCGTGCTTCCCAGACGATGTATAGGTATTCAAAAACGCAGAAAAATGCCCCCGTTCTGTCGATGCCATCCATTTGGCAATCAGAGCCCTTGATAGCGATCGCCAGGGCTCTGAAGTGTGTAGCATGCTAGCTAAAAGGCCTGGCCAAAATGTAAACAACTAGGCCCAGACCAAAAAAAAGATGGACGTCTTCTTCCTTCTTCTGTTAGTTGATCAGATAGTAGGAGACCACCACCTGGTGGTTTTCAAAGGCCATTGCACTCCAGATTACACTAATGATAGGATATATATATAAATATACATGTTTTCCTTTGTAAGAGGGGTAGTGTGGCTTTCGATAGAAGCATAGATTTATATATGTAATTTAAGTTCAAAATATGATTTTGGCCCCCATAAAAAGGTAAAATTAAACAAAAATGGTGGCACCATTTTGATAGATTTGAAATAAAGGGTGGCATTCAGTGAGTTAAATATCTGAAGACACAATTTGACATGAATCCAAAATATGAAACTATATGGAATCTATGATAAGGTTGTGGGGGTCCCTGCTTCATCTCTCTCTCAACTAAGGGGTCCTTGGCCTGAAAACATTGAAGACCCCTGGTATACTGTATAGGTAGACAGTCTGAGACCTGGGACAGATGTTTGTGGTTGACACTCCTCTCTTACTCACTCATACTCTGACACTTGTGCAGGGCTGGGTTTGGGCGGTGAGGGAGGAGGGAGCAGGAGTAGGCGGATGGGTAGACAGGCAGACCCAGGACAGCTTAAGTTTTTTCTCTTAGGGCTGCCATGACTCCATTCATCCCTGCACTGCGGACTCAAAAAGAGGTGACCTGAGGGTGGACAAATTGGGGTACTTTTGCTAAACCCCTTTTTTAAGAAACGGCAAACAAATTGGTAGTATTAGTTTGCCAGAGTCTTTGAAGAGTGTGCTGTGTGGGAACGCAGGGGTTAAAAAAGCAAGAAGAAGAGGTGGAGAGAAAAAAAAAACAGGCACAGAAGCTTGAGCTGCCATACCCACACTGACTGACTGAAATAAAGCATGGCATTGTGATGTGCCAATACCCACCTTTCAGAGAACTTGACTTTTGATGAAGAATTGGAGTCTATCCCAGAGTTTTGTTTGCTGAAACTCTCTCTGCCTACCCCCCCAGCATTTCTTCATTCGTCTCTCCTCGTGTTTCAGAGACTCACCGGATTTAGGAGCATTGTGGGAGAGAGAGAGAGAGAGAGAGAGAGAGAGAGAGAGAGAGAGAGAGACAGAATTGAAAGTGAATGAGTGCAGGGAGAGAAAGCGAGAGAGAAAAGGGAGACATCACCAGATCCGCAATAAACACTGGGAAGCACAACAGCAGAACCTTTTTGTTATTGTTTTGACGGGAGCCTCTGCGGGTTCCCGTGACTCCAGGGTGGTTTAATCCAAATATGGATCTGAGACTAACTCGACTCTGCCTCCTCTCTCTTCTCCTCCTGGTGTGGCCTGTGGTACGGCCGGCAGTGGGCAACCACTCGAGGATCAAGGTGGTGTTCACGCCGACCATCTGCAAGGTGACCTGCGCGGGAGGCCGGTGCCACAACAACTGCGAGAAGGGCAACACCACCACCATCATCAGCGAGAACGGACACGCCACCGACACCCTGACCGCCCCCAACTTCAGAGTAGGTGAGTGATCTTGACTTTAGTATCTCCCGCTTCCTCCTCGAGTACGCCTCACTTCCTTTCTGCTTCTGCACAGTATGTGGGCTATGTGTGCGTGTGTGCGTGCGTGCGTGCGTGCGTGCGTGCGTGCGTGCGTGCGTGTGTGCGTGCGTGTATGCGTGCGTGCGCTTGTATTGATGCTATCGGTATGTCTGTCTCTGAATATTTCATACGTATAACAAGTATTTAATTCTGGTTCATGAATAACATTATACTCGTTCAATGAAGAGTGAAAATATCCGATGTACAAGTTCACAACGTTTCACATTTTGATCTTGTAAATCACACCCAATGTGAAGTGAGTGGTGGTCGTGCTTGCATAACGTCCTCAGACTAGGATTTGAGTCTAGGATGTACAGGCTATGCTACACACACACGTTTTGCTATGGCAAAACGCTGAGGAAAAAGGCTACAGACATACGACATATGACATCACTAGACAAACATGATGCTACGTACACACATTTTGCTATGGCAAAACGCTGAGGAAAAAGGCTACAGACACACGCACAGCCACTCTATGGAGCGGTTTACCACTGCTCAAAAAGGTAGGTTTTTGCCCAAATAGGGACACCAGGGTATAGACGAGTTGCCTGTAAGCTATACATTAACCTACTGTAGGCAGGATAATGAGAGAAAGTGTCTTCAACGTGAGAGCGTTACGTTGTCGGGGGATCATATACAGTAAGTCTTGTGCTTGGTAGTAGGTGAGTGAGTGTTCCTCAGTTTGTTCCAGAGACCCTGGCTATAACTGCAGTGCCTTAACCTGTCCCAGACCTTATAAGGAGCAGTGCTGTCTCCTGCTGCTCCTCCTGACAGTAGACACATACAGACTTGTGAGAAGAAGCAAAACAAGATGAATTCCTGTCTGACTCAGGAGCATCAATGTGGCTGGATTCACACAGCAAGCCCTCTGTTTCCAACAGGGTTGGAAGTGTTAATTGTTATTCTAACATGAGCTACGGTAACTGCTGCAGTTGGAAAACAGGCTAAATGAGTCCTAGGCCTGTGTTATTAGACAGCTAAGTAAAGCGCCAGGTTAAGAATGTTAAAAGCACTGTGTATATGACATGGGGAAAAATAAGAGAAAACAAAATACAAATTTACAATAATAATTAATCTTAAAGCGATTTTATTGCATTGAAGATAATTGAATTTTCATCTATTCTATGCATTTATTTTGTATTACTGTATTTTAAAGATTAGTTTTTTTGGGGGGGCTTTTATGCCTTTATTGTAGGACAGTAGACTGACAGGAAATGGGGGGAGAGATGGGGAGTGACAAAGGTTGTCCGGATCGGGAATCGAACCGGCGACGCCGCCAGGCATCCATGCCCTGCCTCATCAAGTGGTATGCGCCTGGACCAGTAGGCCAGCGGGCGCCCCCCTTTTGTATTATTTTTTTGGTGAGAGCAGGAGAGGTACATTGCAGTCTGTTATATATCACAAAAACCTTTTTATAACATCATCATCATCATCATCATACTATAAGCCCCCAGATCTCTGTCTGGGTGGAAAAAAGGGTCTGACCGCGAATCCCCTGTCCGGGGCATAACTCGGGGAGCGATACACCAAATGGTCCCAGATTTGGGCTGTGAGCTTCATAATGGAACGTGCCAAATTAGTAAGGGCTTCCAAATCCCGGGAATTGAAAATACCATAGTCTCAATAGCATCGTTGTGTATAAGAACTGTGTTCCAAAAATAGACACATGAGCCCATCGATTTGACTCATATGCATATGAAGCATCAACTAATGGTGAAAAAGTACAAATGTATGCAAAGCGTAAGAATTTTCCAGAAGCAGAAAAAAACTACGAATTCTGAAAAAATTATATATCGAACAAAACTGAAAATGACTGATTTTCAACTGATAACTCCAACCCAATAACCATGCAAACTGGTGAAAGTTTAGGCGTAGGCACAGCACACTCCATACTTGAGACGGTCTCATCCCGGGCACCAAACACCCCAACAATCGCGGCATTGCACAACCAAACGTACCATCCATGGAGAAGGGTCTCCTTTTTGGGTTTTCAGATCCGGTCTAGAGACCCACAGCAGAACCCGCGGTGGATACAAGAGCGCCGGTGCACCTCCAAAATGATTCCCCTCATTTAAAAGGTGTATAGTTTGGTATAATTGTTTCATATAATAATCGTCTGGTATATCTCTTATTCTAAATCGTAGCGCGACTAGCAAGGCTAAAGTAACGCTCGACGCGCTCCCAGACCCTTCCCCATGTACTTAGTAACAGAAGTGAACACTTTTATACAGAATGCTAGTTCTATTAATTAAGGGGTGTAAATAAAAGCGAGTCCTTCGCTCAAGGGATACTGTATATACGCCTTTCCGAATTAATTCCTGTTAAAGCGTTCCAGTGCTTAACCCATTCAGAACGGGTACACATTATTGTGTATCATTATTTTATGCTTTAACTATTGAAAAATAGCAGATATACAAGCTCACAGCGCGGCACCGAGTGCCGCGCTGCGAGCTTGTAGATCTGCTATTTTTGAAAAATTGTGAAATTTTGACCCGATTCTATAAGTGTCTTAATTTGAATCCTTCTAAGATTTTTGGAAAAACCTATTATGTTTCTGTCAGCAATCTGGGTAGCCATCGTCAAAGAAAAAAAAAATTCCTTTTCACTCAGTTGGTCTGTTCTTGAGAGACTGCTGTGTCAGTGGTTCTCAAACCTTTTCATGTGAAGGACCCCCAAAATGATATTTATTTGGCCACGGACCCCCATTCAACATATTTAGTTCCACGGACCACTCGGAAGCAAAATTTGAGTTACAAACGTCGCTTTGAAAATACATTATATTCAAAGATTTGCACACATTTTGACGACTTTCTCAAAAATAGCAGATCTACAAGCTCGCAGCGCGGCACTCGGTGCCGCGCTGTGAGCTTGTAGATCTGCTATTTTTCAATAGCTAAAGCATTCAATAATTCTAGGCCTAACACAGTCAGCACCGATGTCACACTGTGGGGATTACATAACGTTTCTGTTTAGAGTCTGATCATCTTCTTTCCCTTCAGGAGAATGTACAGTTGACATCAGCCTCAGATTAGAGATGGGACTCGCTGCTGTCAGAGTGACTGTGTCTTTAAAAAATAAAATAACAGCACACCTGGCAGAGTGTCAGCTTAACCCATTTAGGTCTAGAATTATTCAATGCTTTTACAAGCTCACAGCGCGGCTGTGAGCTTGTATATCTGCTATTTTTCAAGCATAAAACAATGCGAAATAATGCGTTCCCGGTATTGTTGGTTTAGTGTACCTGCCCAGGCATGCAGCCTCTCCTCCTCCTCCCCTCTCCTCTCCTTATCCGCTCTTCCCTTCACGCTGCCTGCTACATCCATGGACTGCACAAAGGAGTGTGTGGACGGGAGCCTAGAAATCTGGAGGCAGAACGTTTTATTTACGGTTCAGGCTCGGCTCCCAAGAGCCGGGGACAAAGTAAATCACAAACGTGTTTATCATACCTGGCTGATGAGAGATGTGGTGAGTGTGCACGTGGTCGTGCACGTGGCTGTGTGTGTGTGTGTGTGTGTGTGTGTGTGTGTGTGTGTGTGTGTGTGTGTTAGGGATGGGACGATACGCGATATTATCGTTTATCGTGATTAAAAAAAACATAATCGTATAATAGTGGAGATTCAATTTATCGTGATATCGTCCTCCGTCATGCACTGGGATCAATTTACCTTTTATTTGCCGAGCTGTACCACTTAAACTCTCTAAAATTGGTAAAAGGTACTAATATACGTACTTGATACAGTCTTTTTTCACTCTCTATCAAAAGTTTTTGCCAAAAAATTGCAGATCTACAAGCTTACAACGCGTCGCAACGCGTTGTGAGCTTGTAGATCGGCTATTTTGCACCTCAATAATGATGATAATGGATTTTGATTATCGCGATAATATCGTAAATCGTGATTTCTTTTGTCACGATAATCGTGATATGAATTTTCATATCGTCCCATCTTGTGTGTGTGTGTGTGTGTGTGTGTGTGTGTGTGTGTGTGTGTGTGTGTGTGTGTGTGTGTGTGTGTGTGTGTGTGTGTGTGTGTGTGTGTGTGTGTGTGTGTGTGTGTGTGTGTGTGTGTGTGTGTGTGGTTGGTACTGTGTCAGGTGGTTGGTACTTGGATAATGGCAGGTACGGGCAGGTATCAAACCCATAGAGAAGAAGATTGATATTGTTTTGATATTGATGACTCGTACAGTGCGGTCTGGAAGTGATTGTTGTATCTGTGAATGATAATTTTGGAGTACGTGCGAAAGATTTTCCTCAAATCTGCATGGAAAGGGGCTTAGCCAATCGACAGTAGGACGGTGGGGGATGGGGGCTACTGTCCCGCACTTTAATTGCTACCATTTTCAGGCAGTTTAAAACAATGTGTCCATTGAGAGTAGGAATCGGAAACAAATTTGGTAGAAATAAAGGCATCATGCGGGGAGGGATGAGGGGAAAAAACACACCCGGATTTTTTTTTTTTTTTTCTTTTTCTTTAGGCAGGCTTTAGCCTGATTTACAAGCAGTGGGAGCTCCGTTTTTCACCACATTCCTTCTGGGCTGTGATCCTGCCTAGTCAGCGCTGAGGGCTGGACGACTCCAGGACTGACTGGTGGTTTTGGGGGCTGCCACACAACCCCCCCCGTCCCCCCCGTCCCCCCCCGTCCCCCCCCCCCCCGTCCCCCCCCGTCCCCCCATCCATCCACAGTCACCAACCCAGACAGACCCCTAAAGCCTCGATCAGAGTCGGGTCCGCGGTGGATAGCGCGGTGTAGTGCGGTGTAGTCTTTTTGAGTCATAAAACTACAACGTTAACGCTCAAAAAGACTACACCGCACTACACGACCCGACGATCGAGGCTTAACCATCTCCATCTAGATCGCTGTAGGGATGGGACCATATGAAAATGTCACATCGCGATTATTGTGACAAAAGAAATCGCGCTTTTACGATGTTATCGCGATAATCAAAATGCATTATCCTGAGGTGCAACATTTGCCCAAAAAATAGTCGATCTACAAGCTCACAACGCGTCGCAACGCAAACGCGTTGTGAGCTTGTAGATCGGCTATTTTTTTGGCAAAGACTTTTGATAGAGAGTGAAAAAAGACTGTATCAAGTACGTATAAGTACCTTTTACCGATTCTAGAGTGTTTTAAGTGGTACCGGATATGCAGCTCGGCAAATAAAAGGTGAATTGCTCCCAGTGCATGACGGAGGACGATATCACGCTAAATCAAATCTCCACGATACGATTATCGCAAGTGTTTTCTATCACGATAAACGATAATATCGCGTATCGTCCCATCCCCTAGATCACTGTCTTCGAATCTCTCCCCCTCTCCCTGTCTCTCTGGGTGATTTGGTCATTTACTGTACAGTACGTGTCAGTCTGTCTGTCTGTCTGTCTGTCTGTCTATCTTATCTGTCTTGCTGGCTGTCACAGTCTAAGCCGGTCTCTTTCTCTCCCTCTCTCTCTCTTCTGTATTCTTTCCCTTACCTTGCTACCAAATCTACATCTAGCTATCTCCTAGCTATTGCTCTCTTCTCATTGCATTACGCCCTCCCTCGCTTCTCCCCTTCTCTCTCTCTCTCTCTCTCTCTCTCTCTCTCTCTCTCTCTCTCTCTCTCTCTCTCTCTCATGGATGGCCCTGTCGCGAGCATCTGGAGGAGAAGAGGACCACAGTTTACTGTCTGTTTGGCATGCTGTCTGCGTCTCACGTCAGATACAGGCCTCTGTATCAGCTCCTCACTGATAAGGCCATACCACTTTTTTTTTAATTAACTCACTGTCGCTGGCTGTTTTTTCTGTCTATCCCCTACGTTGCCTTGTCATTTATTGTCCAGGGAGTACATTTTAGTGTTGTTTTTCCATACCTCATCAGTTTGCGTCAAAAAAGCCCGGCTCCCCTGGCATATTCTGTCCCAGGTGTTTGTAACGGCTGTCCAAGTGCTGAGAGCTTCCTGGCCGCTGCTCCTGGCTGCCTTGTTAACCACTTTCAACCTGGCGTCCTGCTTTGGGCACGTCATTATAGGCTATAAACCTTTAAAAAAAAGCCTGTAAAAGAAATTCAAAAAATGTTTTAAAAAAAAAATCTACAAATTTGAACAAAATTGCAGATCCACAAGCGCACACAACACCTTGTGAGCTTGTAGACTGGCGATGTTCACTATTTGTTGTACCAAGTATATCGTCGTTGTCGGGTGGAAACCTTGTATCTCCAAGTTTCAAATGTGTTCCTTCTTTCGCAAAGTAATGCCCTGCCTCATCATACAAGGCCGTCGCACAAAAGTAGTGAAAACAGCAGATCTTAGTTACAAAACTAACAGTGTTGGACGTACAAGGTTTCCACCCGACAACGACGATATATACAAAGTGGTTAAAGATGGCTATGGCTACTGTGACTGACACACATGGCTCATTTGTGTCAGTTGTGGTCCAGACAATATCACAGCGTCTGCGGTTGGTTTAAGCTCAGTTGAATGTTTTTATTTTGGGATGTGTGTGTGTGTGGGGGGGGGGGAGGGGGGGACTGTTAGGATGGATGGTAAGCTGAGTGGGGAGGTGAATCCATTTTCAACATTGACGTAATATCCCTGCAAATATGAGCCATTGAGGAAGTCGCCGACTGGGAAACGACGCTGGGTTATTTCCTCGTCGGCCCAGGGGCCAATTCCATTAGCGTCTTAATTCCTCCGATAACCCAGCTTGATTTGGTGATGAGGTGAGGAGGGCCACAGAGGAGGGGATCCCATTCCTCTCTTTCTGTTGACTTTGGGGCAGAAGGGAGGTGTGATTGTGGTGCGTGGCGGGCCGCTGCGCGAGAAACTTGATTAATGAGCGTTAGACTTTAATAATAGCACTTTCAGGGCCCTCACCGGGGCCCGGCGGACAGAAGTAAGGTGTTTGGTCAGTCAGAGCGTCAGACCCAATAATTGCAAGCATATGAAAGTTCAGTCGGGGGTGTGTGTGTGTGTGTGTGTGTGTGTGTGCGAGCACGCACGTGTTTGCGTGTGTGTGCGCGCGTGTGTTAGGGATGGGACGATATGAACATTTCATATCGCGATTATTGTGACAAAAGAAATCGCGATTTACGATATTATCGCGATAATCAAAATCCATTATCCAGGGGCGGAACATTTGCCCAAAAATAGCCGATCTACAAGCTTGCGACGCGTTGTGAGCTTGTAGATCAGCTATTTTTTGGCAAAGACTTTTGATAGAGAGTGAAAAAAGACTATCAAGTATATATATATATATATATTATACCTTTTACCAATTATAGTGTTTAAGTGGTTCCGGATATGCAGCTCGGCAAATAAAAGGTGAATTGATCCCCGTGCATGACGGAGGACGATATCACAATAAATTAAATCTCCACGATTATCGCAAGTGCTTTTTTTAACGCGATAAACTATAATATTGCTTATCGTCCCATCTCTAGTGTGTGTGCGCGACGCGTGCTTGTGTGTGTGCTTGCACGTACAGTACCGTTGTGGGTCTTCTGTGCCCCCGACAATGCCCTCAATAAGTGCCGGTGCCAGATATTGGACTGACACCGCCCCGCGCGATGCTTTATGGGCTCTCTGGCTCCCAGTCTGTGCAGGCCAGGCCGCGGGCGCATGATCATCTGGTGGACAATAAAAACTCTGTGCGCAGAGAATAGCGAAGGAGGAAATGAGGAAAGAGAGAGAGAGAGGGAGAGAATGAGAGACAGAGAGAAAGAGAG
Source organism: Nannobrachium achirus (assembly GCF_963921795.1). Lineage (NCBI taxonomy): Eukaryota > Metazoa > Chordata > Actinopteri > Myctophiformes > Myctophidae > Nannobrachium > Nannobrachium achirus. The sequence goes on along the minus strand of NC_137833.1, from coordinate 41,374,845 downwards.
AGGAACCGAGCGGTCGGTCGGCGGTTGCCAGGTTGGGAGCGTGCTAGGGAGTTTATTAGCTGTGCAGGCAGGGGCGTCACACCAAACTCTGGGTACAAGGATTCACTGCGGGCCCCCCATGAATGTTAACTATTGAAAAATAGCAGATATACAAGCTCACAGCGCGGCACTCGGTGATCTGCTATTTTTGAAAAATTGTGAAAATGTGTGCAAGAAAACCCATGTTTCCATGTCAGTGATGCTCAAACTTTTTCACGTGAAGGACCCCCAAAATGATATGAATTTGGCCACGGACCCCCATCTCAAAATATTTAGTTCCAGGGACCCCCCCAGAAGCAAAATTTGAGGTACAAATGTTCGCTTAAAAAAATACATATTCAAAGATTTGCACACATTTTCACGACTTTTTCAAAAATAGCAGATCTACAAGCTCGCAGCGCGGCACTCGGTGCCGCGCTGTGAGCTTGTATATCTGCTATTTTTCAATAGCTAAAGTTACTAGGGCCCCTCCACCTTGGGCCCTGGTAACTCAGTCCCACTGTCCTACCCCTTGTGCCGCCCCTGTGTGCAGGCCCGGGCCTTATAAGGAGCCCGGGACGGCTGGAGTGGACTGACTGCTCCCTCTGGTAACTGTCATTTCTTCCCTGTCAGTTTTCATTAGCCGAAGAATTGACGTGCCCCTCCCCCTCCCTCTCCTTTCATTTTCGAAACGTGTAATTACTTTTTTTTTCTTCTTTTCCTCTGGATGTTTGTAGGGATGGAGGGAGAGGGAGGGGGGGGGGGGGGGTGCGAAGCGTGCCCCCCCCCCTTATTCTGCTCTCCCAAACCAACCCCTCCCTTCAGGGACGTGCAGGGAATGTTAGAGAGGCAGGGGCTGACATTTCTAAAAGGGCCTTTTGGTGAAAATATCAAAAATAGCAGACCTCCAAGCTCACAACGCGCCGCACTGCGGCTCATTGTGAGCTTGGAGGTCGGCTATTTTCGATGCTTGGTTTCTACGCAGAGAGGACAATTCTTTCAACATAAGATGCTGCGTTCAAGTTCAGGAGAGTTTGGACAAGGCAATTCTCTTGAATGCTGCCTTCAGCTATGGCATGGAAAGAGGACATTTCTTTCACCATAGTAAAAACTGCATTCATGGTCTGGAAAGGGCACTTTCTTTTTCTTTTTTTTTTTTAAGATTTGTTTTTGGGCTTTTTATGCCTTTATTTGATAGGATAGTAGACTGACAGGAAATGGGTAGAGAGATGGGGAATGACATGTGGCAAAGGTCGTCAGGATCCGGAATCGAACCGGCGACGCCAGCAGGCATCATAGCCTAGTATGTGGTATGCGCCTTGACCACCAGGCCAGCGGGCGCCCCTGGAAAGGGCACTTTTTACAGAAGATAAAGGGGCAGGGGCTCAAGCCCTCTTTGATGTCTATGTGTGCACGTGCCTGCCTGCCTTGCATACCTACCTTGCAGTGGTGTATATGGCGGCTGGTGGATTGTGGGGGAGCGGCGAGGGGGGAATAGTGGTGGGAAAAGTACTCAAATGTTTGACTTAAGTATATGTATAAATACTGCAATATAGGAAATTCTGTTACAAGTAAAATTCCAGAATGTACAAAAGTAAAAGTACTCATTATGCAGAATGTCCCATTTCGCAAGATGTATAAAACTCTTTTGAAAATGGCACATCTACAAGCTCACAATGTGCGACGCATTGTGAGTTTGTAGATCGGCTATTCTCAAATGGCCGAAATGTGTATAGGGCTGAAGTTTTTTGTAATCAAATATCCACCTGTTTCCGTGAGAATTTACTGTAGCATTATTTGCGGGACACTTCCGGTTAACAGCAGACATACAAGCTCACGTCGCATCGCAGATGCAACCGTTGTGAGCTTGTAGATCACTCTCGGCTGCGGCGCCGGAAGCTGCCTGCACATTCTGCGCAATGCACGATGGGATGTTAGAAAGTTGTGGATACAAAGCAAACTAGAAGCAGTGCTCTTCCGAGCACAGGTCTCCACCAGGCTGTGCGTCCTGGTGGTGCAATCCTGCAAACTTTGGAAGCTAATATTAGCCAATCAGGATGGCATATGAAATATCAGACGGATCGGACTTGATCACATGACTATAGAGATACTGTGTACCGATTTGCATGATTTTTGGATAAAATCTCAAGGAGTAATATCCAAAAATGTGTTTTACATAAGTCGGCCCAAAGGTGGCGCTATAAAAGGCTTATGTGAAAAATGCAGGGCAAAGGTTTATCGTTAGCTTCTAGGGAGTGCGCTTGCAAAGTTTGAAACTGATCAGTGGAGTTATAGGTAAAACCACAAATCGGCCTGTTATAGCGCCACCATGAGGCTGATTTAAAAAAAATTAAGTGGCATTTCTTCTTCGACCTAGTGGGAACGTGTGTGCGCGATTTCATGATGATTGCACTTTGCGTTTGGGATTTGAGGCATTTTGTTCCAAACGGCTCAATCCTACAAACTTTGGAAGCCAATCTTAGCCAATCAGGATGGAATATGCAAAATCGGACAGATCTGTGTCGATCACATGACTGTGGAGATACTGCCTACCGATTTGTAGGATTTTTGGCCAAAATCTGTAAGAGTAGTGCACCAAAATGTGTTTTGCGAACATCGGCCACTAGGTGGCGCTAGAAAAGGCCCATTTGAAAAATTTAGGGCAGAGGTTCTAGATTGGCATCCAGGGAGTGTGTGTGCTCACTTTGGCAGCGTCCGGGCCAACGGCGACTGAGATTAGGTGCTCACAAACTGCGAGGACGCACGGACGCACGGACGGACGGACGCACGCACGGACGGACGGACGGACACACGGACGGAGGGGAAAACATACTCTCCCTCAGCCTTCGGCTGGTGGAGACAATAAACGTAGTGGAGTAAAATGCAGTGGAGTAAAAGTGAAAGTATTGGAAATTGGAAACACTCAAGTAGGTACTGTACAAATACCTCAAAATTGTACTCAAGTACAGTACTTAAATAAATACTTCGCTACTTTACACAACTGGGGGGGGGGGGGGGCAGAGGGAACGGAGGCAGAGGCGTCAATTGGGTATGGCAAGGTATGGCAGCTGCCATACCTTGGCTACAGCGGGAAAACAATCAAATGTAAAATTCTTAAAATGAATTCATCATGCCTGTTGCTAAGGTATGGCAACATGACCGGTGTCTTGCATGCGCGCCTTCGCGCGCATGCAAGACACCGGTCATGTTGCCGTACCTTAGCTTTTGCTGAACTGACGCCAGTGAACGGAGGGGTTCTCAGATTCCCCACATGGGGTTCCTTCCTACTGTAAACTGTGTGCTGGGTCTAGGGTTGCAGGGTCTGGGCCAACCTGCCCCGCTGCTCTAACCACTAAGTGGGGTTTTTTTTTTGTGCGAAGCGCCAGGCAGACGGTGATTCTTAAAATCTCATTAGGCACCCTGGGGCCCTGCATGCGCTGAGCCGCTCGCCGGCTGCCCAACGTCCCCCCAGTGTTCATTTAACTCACAGAGTGGACACATAATGGAACCAAATGGACCCGTAATTGGGGTCTGTGTTTGGTCCCATTTGTGTACACTATACTCTCTTACTTCCAGACCTGTAAAGGGTCCCATACGGACCCATTTGTGGAAAAAAAAGTAACTAAGTAAAAGTATCAATACTGTAATATAGAAATACGTGTGCGTGTGTGTGTGTGTGTGTGTGTGTGTGTGTGCGCGCGCGTGCGTGCGTGCGTGCGTGCGTGCGTGCGTGCAGCAACAGTTGTGTGAGACCCAGGCCCTTTAAAGCCTGTGTTTGGGTCTGCAACAAAGGACACACATAATCGATTCCATAAGAGTGGAGCTGATCTCGACACTCGAGTCTGCGGCTACCGGCTAATTAAACCATACGACACTTACACAACAGTCAACCCCACTCTCCACTGAGTCAGTCACTTTACTTTTGACTTGGTGGTCATGGAGTTTCATAGAGTGAAAGCACAAGGTGCCCGCTTATAACCTATGAGTGGATGGTTTGACTTCCCAGAGCAGTTTGGTAAATCCGAACAGGTAAAATCCTTGAACCGGGCCCTGATATATAGACCAGTGGTTGTCCAGGTGTATTAATGTGATTACGATTATATTAACAAACTCAAGAAAGTAACTTCCCCGGGTATAAAAGAAAAAAAGAAAGGAACCCTCGCGGGCAGAAACCTTTTTTTATGTCCAATACTTGTTACTTTTCTGGGAATGGATGGAACAAAGAAGATTCCAGTGAATCCAACGTAGTTATTATTTGGTCTTTGGTTAAATATGTATAAAAACCCACAGACTGACTTAACCACTCTCAACCTGGCATCCCTATTTGGGGCATGTCATTAAAGGTGACAAGTTCCCATATGTTTAGAGATATTTCGAGACTTCAACTTTTGAATTAATTCATTATAATTAATAAAGAGAAAAACATGGCAAGTTGAATAATATGGACATACAATGTTTCTGCCAGGAGGTGACAATCAATCTACTACTTACTTTATGCAAAGGACATACGGCTGCTTCATTCAGAATTGTGATTTATTTAACCCATTTAGGCCTAGAATTAGGCCTAAATGGCTATAGCTTTAGCTATAGAAAAATAGCAGATATACAAGCTCACAGCAAGCTTGTAGATCTGCTATTTTTGAAAAAGTCGTGAAAATTTGTGCAAATCTTTGAATATTATGTATTTTTAAAGCGAACGTTTGTAACTAAAATTTTGCTTCTTGGTGGTCCCTGGAACTAAATATTTTGAGATGGGGGGTCCGTGGCCAAACAAATATCAGTTTGGGGGTCCTTCACATGAAATGGTTTGAGAACCACTGACATAGTAGTCTCTCAAGAACAGACTAACTGAGCTCCAGTTAAGTGAAAAGGACCTTTTCTTTGACGATGGCAAGCCAGATTGCTGACATAGAAACACAGGTTAAAAATGGTTGGGTAAAAATTCGAATTTTCAAGATTAAAAAAAAAATAACAGATCTACAAGCTCGCAGCGCAGCACTCGGTGCCGCGCTGTGATCTTGTATATCTGCTATTTTTCAATAGTTAAAGCATAAAATAATGATACACAATAATGTGTACCCGTTCAAAATGGGTTTTAATGTGGCTATCTACCGGTACGTCTGGCCACAGCAGCTAACCGCCAACCCTGAGTCAGCCCCAGCACTTGCATTTTTCAGATGTCTTTGTATCTGCGGGGTGTTTTTACGCTCAGAGTATTCATGTAAAAAGGCCGTTGATGTGGTGTTCCAGATGCCTTCCCCATCTGGCCGTACCACTCAGTGTCTGATTCAACCGCTCTCCTGACAGCATAACCACACAGCAAATCCAATCTCGTGACGCTTATCGCCTCTCTCACGTCTTTCTTTAGCCATTCCTCACTGTTGGGGTAAACCTTCCATGTACCACTTTAGCTCCAAATGAAAAGGAGATTAAAAAAAGTGTCCCAGTGCATCCAATGCAGTTATTATTTAGTCACATGCTATTCTTCTTTTTTTTTTATATATATATATATGTATTTTGTTGGGTGTTTTTCTGCCTTTATTGATAGGTTTACAGTAGGCTGACTGGAAACAGGGAGAGAGATGGGGGGGTGGCACGCAGCAAAGGTCGTCAGGATCGGGACTCGAACCTGCGACATTGCAAGGGCTGGATTACCAGCCTAGGTGCCTGGACCACTACCCTGTGGCGCAGGCCGTCACGTGCTCTTCTTAATAGTTTTCGTTGGTTAAATATCTATAAAGCCCAGAGACAGACTTGACTGTCCCTGTTTTAGGCATGCCATTATAGGTGAAAATAAATAGCACCAACAGCCCCTCTGCAAGCTCACAACGTGTTCCATTTTGCACGACAAACATATAACGAAATATGGGCATGCAAGGTTTCTGCGTACCCGTAGTGACAGATTTAAATAGATTTACATTTTGTGTGGGTGTCGCTCTCCATTCCGACATGTCGCCACTCCGAAATTGACTTCTTATTGTCGGAGTGGCGACACTTCCATAGAGGTTAAGTTTTAGGGTAAGGGTTAGAGATAGGGTTAGTGTCGGAATGGAGACATGTCGGAAAGGAGACATGTCGGAGTGGCGGGGTGTTTGTGTGCGCGCGCATGTGCGTGTGTGTGTGCGTGCATGTCTCTGTGTGTTTGACTCAGATAAGATCAGAGCGTTTGAAACTGTGGCATTTCCCTTCCTTCCACTGTCAGGTTCTCTCACCACGCTCCTGGCCTCAGTAGCATGTCGTCTGACCACAACAAGATGACTGTGCAACCACTGTGGCTGAGGAGCAGTAACAGATGACTCTTAATGAGCTGTAGTCTGAGAGAAGGGAGGGACTTGTGGTCATCACAGCCAAACCCGCAGAGCAGCCTTTAAAACCGCCCGGTGAACAGACAGGCACCCATGGGTGCCACGCTGGATTCCAGTTGGACGTTGTCATTACGCCCATATGACATGATTAGGGATGGTACAATATGAAAATGTCATATCACGATTATTGTGACGAAAGAAATCGCGATTTACGATGTTATCGTGATGATCAAAATCCATTATCCTGGGGAGGAACATTTGCCAAAAAATAGCAGATCTACAAGCTCACAACGCATCGCAAAGACATTTGATAGAGAGTGAAAAAAAGACAGTATCAAGTACGTATAGTATACCTTTTATATAGTACCTTTTACAGAAGGTTTAAGTGGTGCTGAATAGAGAGAGGGCGAGATCATTTAGCGACCTTGATCTCGCTCCTACTGGCTGAATATGCAGCTCGGTAAATAAAAGGTGAATTGATCCCAGTGCAAGACGGAGGACGATATCACGATAAATTAAATCTCCACGATACGATTATCGTGAGTGTTTTTTTATCACGATAAATGATAATATCACTTATCATCCCGTCCCTAGACATGATCATCGCCATGGCCAGCGAGCGTGGCTGTAGTTCATGTAGCGCGAGCTGCTTATACATTAATCATGTCAAAGTATGGTGGTATCCTCGGCGGTGGTGAGGCTAACCGACGCTGTTGTTTTTCAAGGGTTTCCCCTCGTGGTAACGACTTGTTTGTTTCGCTGATTATGATCTGCTTTCAGACAGACAGAAACGCAAAGTAAACAAGTTAAGAGTTTGAATGAGACCACGTTGTGTTGAATGCCGATGTGACTTTATGTCAGACATTGTGAGCTAGTGTTCTTCTATTCACTGTAGGGCCAGTGAGAGGTCACATGCGTTTGTGTGTGTGTGTGTGTGTGTGTGTGTGTGTGTGTGTGTGTGTGTGTGTGTGTGTGTGTGTGTGTGTGTGTGTGTGTGTGTGTGTGTGTGTGTGTGTGTGTGTGTCTGTGTCTGTGTCTGTGTGTGTGTGTGTGTGTGTGTGTGTGTGCTCTTATACTGTAAGTGCATAGGCTCTAAAGAGACTTTTCCTCTGAGAAGGGGAAATACAGTATAGAGCAGGGGTCTTCAACTTTTTCAGGCCAAGTTGAGAGAGATGAAGCAGGGACCCCCCACAACCTTTTCATAGATTCCATATAGTTTCATTGTTTGACAGCACAATCATCAGTGTATTTTGGGTTCATGTCAATTTGTATTTCCATGTTTGACCACTTGAACCGTCAATACATAATAAACTTGACCTTTAGTCTGCTCTTTTTCCCCTCTACACCAAACCTCTTTCCCGCAAATAGCTGATCGCTGCGAGGCGTTGTGAGCTTGTAGATCGGCTATTTTTGGCAAAGTTCTCCAAATATGGACGCTATGGTTCAAGTGGTCAATATAAAAAAGTTTCTATCACTCAAAGATTTGGAGGACCCCCTGTAGTAACTCTGAGGACCCCCTAGGGGTCCCGGACCCCTGTTGAAGACCCTTGGTATAGAGAGGATGAAGGGGTAGAATATGTGTGTGTGTGTGTGTGTGCGTGCGTGCGTGCGAGAGAGAGGGAGAGAGCGGAGAGAGAGAGAGAGAGAGACATTTCAAAGGTTGAGCCAGAGATGGAATCAGAGACGGGGATGTGGGGTTTCTGAACTGTGTTATTGTCACCATAATGACAGGGTTTGGGAGAAACAGATTTATTACCTCTGTCGTTATGTGTCACCACTGCAAATCCTAAAAAACCCAGTCCTCTGCTAGAGGAGGAAACTCTAAACGAAACAACTCTTTGGGGTTTAGCCGCCGTAGTGGTCGGGATGCTCTGCATGCCAGGCCCAGTGCCCAAAACGAATGGATAATGCCTCCTTGTTGCACGATAGCTGGAGGTGAAATTCATTTATTCTCCCTTTGCTTTTCATGCATAAATGGCTTGAGTTCAGTGCACATAATTGTTATTAAATGAACAATGTACATGTAAATGCTTTCCTTTTGAAATGCTAGACACAAGCATGCTCTTTCCACAACCTTCCTTTTGTTTCTTGCATTTAGTGTACCATTAAATCACCATCCTGTGGAAATCACCATCCCGGGAACGTCCCGGGAACATCTCCGGCCTGTTTATCCTTGTTTGACGTACTCTCCAACAATGCGTTGGAGACGAATAGCGTCTGATCACTACGTTTCTCTCACGCTCAGTTGAGCGATTGACTCGCGGCTTGTTGAGGAGAGGAGATTCCCTAGTTTAGTTCTTGTCCGACGGGGAGCAGCTTTAGCCAGCTGACTCCGTGGCTTCCCCCATCCGTGTAAAGCAGCAACTCTCAGTGGCTCACAGGGAGTGTGTGTGTGTGTGTGTGTGTGTGTGTGTGTGTGTGTGTGTGTGTGTGTGTGTGTGTGTGTGTGTGTGTGTGTGTGTGTGTGTGTGTGTGTGTGTGTGTGTTGGGGGGGACTGGCAGTGTCAGTAGTAGCTTCCCCCCCAGGCTGAGGTTGGCTCATGTCTGGACGTCCATTGGGAGGCCGTAGGAGCTAAAAGAACTGCAGGCAGAAAGCTCCCACTGCGCAGGCTTTTCCAAGTTACACACATGGATGAATTATTATTAGTGAATGCACTTATGACTTATGCACACACCACGCTCACACAGACACAAACAAACACGAGTGCAGACAGTGTGACAGACAGACATTTATGCATATGCACCCGCCATACACTCACACACACACACGCACGCACGGACGCACGCACACACACACACACACACACGCACGCTCTTCTATACGGTACTTGCAAATACTGTGTGTCAGGTGTTGGTACGAACACAGACGCCCAGGGCTGCACTGACCCATGCAGATGCACGCATAAACTCTGAACGAGCACACACACACACACACACACACACACACACACACACGCACACACACACACACACACACACACACACACACACACACACACACACACACACACACACACACACACACACACGCACCACACACACTGACTCCACTCCCCCTCCCCTGCCGTCTGTGTGTGCTGGCCGGCTGCAGACTGGGCTGACAGCTTGATTCATGCCACCAACCCACACGCCATTGACACATATTTCAAATACACTGGAGGGATTCGCTTCCCTCAGCTCTTTTCCAGAGGGCGCCTTAGCAAAAAAAGAAAGGAAAGAAAGAAAGAAAGAAAGAAAGAAAGAAAAACCTTCACCACACCGCCTTAAAGCTGGTACTTACTGAAAAGACTGCTTTATATACACAGTATATCGTTGTTGTCGGGTGGAAACCTTGTATGTCCAACACTGTTAGTTTTGTAACTAATCTAAACTAGTCTGAAACTAGTGAAAACAGCCGATCTACAAGCACACAACGCCTCGCACTGCGAGGCGTTGTGTGCTTGTAGATCTGCTGTTTTCACTACTTTTGTGCGACGGCCTTGTATGATGAGGCATGGCATTACTTTACGAAAAAAGGTACAAATTTGAAACTTGGAGATACGAGGTTTCCACCCGACAACGACGATATGTATGTATATATATAGGCCTAACAGTATACTGTATGTGTGTTACCGTATATATGGGTGTTTCCGACATCCAGATTTGGTGTACCTAATGAGTGTGGGGAGCTGGAGTGAGCGTGTGCAGGACGTGTGGAGACTAGCTGTGGCGCTCTGAAGGAAATACTTCTGTGGCTGAATAATCCTTGGGTGGCTGACAACACTAGAGAGAGAGAGACATAAGGACAACACTTAGAGAGAGAGAGAGAGAGACGTACTGACAACACTTAAAGAGAGAGAGAGAGAGAGAGAGAGAGAGAGAGAGAGAGAGAGAGAGAGAGAGAGAGAGAGAGACATACTGTGCAGTGTGACAACACTTAGAGAGAGAGAGACACATACTGACAACACAGAGAGAGAGAGAGAGAGAGACAGACATACTGACAACAGTTAGAGAGAGAGAGAGAGAGAGAGAGAAAGAGAGACAGACAGACACACTGACAACACTTGGAGAGAGAGACAGACAACACTTGTCAGACAACACTGTCACGAGAGAGAGAGAGAGAGAGAGAGAGAGAGAGAGAGAGAGAGAGAGAGAGAGAGAGAGAGAGAGAGAGAGAGATACTGACAACACTTAGAGAGAGAGAGAGAGAGAGAGATACTGACTAGTAACACGCCTCAGGGCAACAAGCGAGGTCACGCCATGTCTTGGTCATCTGGCCAGTGATGTATATCGGACCATTTTCTCATATATGGAGACCCCTGGTACCCATATATGGAGATCCATGTACTTTAGGTATATGGAAATGCTGTGAGAGCCCAAACATGCTTGCTTACTCAGTTATTCGTTATGTGAAAGTCCTATGATGTCTATGACATCTGACATCATACCCTTTTATGCCCATACATGGAGATCCTTGTCTGTAGAACCAGCCACACAGATATGGTCTGTCGTGGCCATCTGTCTTGGCCATATATGGATTCTGTTAGTGTGGTATGCGGCCGATGTGGCCTCCATATATGGGCATTCCCATATGAAGTTCTGTTAGATATGGGCTTAATATTGATGACATCAGGGAACTCCATATATGGGCATAAAAGGGATTAGTGAAGCCAGAGTGTGATGTCAGAGCGGCAAACCCATTCTGTTAACTCTAACAGAATGGCTTCCCCTGACATCACAGTGTTGTCAGAGCATGATGTCAGAGCGGCAAACCCATAGACCGTAGAAATGTTTACGCGTCCAGACAGAGAGACAGGGCGATTATTATATAATTTTTTCCAAAATGCAACATGTTCCCGGGAGGCGCGACGTGCGCCATTTCCACAGGATGGTGATTTTATGGTACACTAACTTTTTTGTAATTTTCGACGTCCCAACATGACGCGTTGTGAGCTTGTAGATCATCTTAAGTTTGCCAGCCATCTTACAATGAAGCGCTGTATATACTGTAGGGCCTACAGTACGTGTACACATTAAGAGCGCATTGACTGCGGCGCGTTCCCCCGCCCTCAAGTATGACGTAACAGTAAAATGGCTGCCGTGTGAATATAGCCAGCGTCTTGTTGTCATAACAGAAAGTTATAAAAGAAAGAGGAAGAAGCAAAACAGGTGGAAGGCCAGAGTCTCTCCTCGCCTCGGTCTCGCTCAATTTCTTCCCCCGCTCACTTTCCACTGTCCAAAGACGCACTTTGAAGCACCCTGAAAACCCCAGTGTTTACACTATTGCAGGGTGTATCATTACCTCTCCTTCATTGACTAGTGCAGCTGTCACAGGGCTAATGCTTTGTCATCATGTGGGCCAGCGAGCGCCTCAGAGTGAGCGGCCTTACCTGGACCGCCGAGCTTTTTCCTTTTTTTTTTATATATATATATATATATATATAATCAGGCCCGCGGTGTCACAGCTAGGATGGAAAACAAACCCCATCCGAATGAATACATGAATACATTACATTACCAGGCTGCTCAATTAAACGAAGGTTTGCTGAGGAATTATGCAGTCTCCGGGCATAATGGATCATTTGCTGCCCGTGCCACGCTGATGAATATTGATGGTGAGGGAGTCGGCCGACGGGGTTTGGGCGAGCGAGCTGAATGTGTAATGGTGTGGAAAACCCGGGGAAGACAACTATGGGCTGATCAGGCCCAACAGTTGCGTGATATATGCTAGCATGGCTGTGTGTTTCTTGCACACAACTCTTGCACGGATCCATCGTTAGTAATGTTGAAGTTGTGGGCTTCATTTGCAGCCCTGGCAAAGCAACAGCAGCAGACCTTTTAGGAAAAGGCTTTTCCTTTCAAGGAGGTCCCTGGAATGAGGCGATGAGAACAAAAGAAAGATGAATCATTTGGGAGAAAGAAAACTGGATTGGAAAGAAAATGTCAAACAAAGCTAGAGGCTGTTTTATCTACATGGAATGACTTTCTTCAGCATTTAGAAAGTGTTTGTGCGTGTGAGAGATGATATAACATTATAAATCAGGGGTCTTCAACGTTTTCAGGCCAAGGACTCCTTAGTTGAGAGAGAGATGAAGCAGGAACACCCTCTACATTTTGTATAAAATTGTGTTGCAGATTTTCATAGATTTCATGGATAGATTCGTAGACTTGTTTACAGCACTCTCGTCAGTCTATGTTCGATTCATGTTAATGTGTGTTTTCAGATATTTAACCAGTTAAATTGTCGATACTTTGTATCACTCGGTACTTGGTCTGCTCTTTTTTTTACCTCTACAACAAACATATTTGCCGAAAATAGCCGATGAACTTGTAGATCTTCTATTTTCTGCCAAAGTTCTCCTCAGAATAGGGATCTGAGGGTTTCAAGTCGTTCATTTAAAAGAATGATCCTATCACACAAAGATTTGGCGGCCCCCCTGTAGTAACTCTGAGGACCCCCTAGGGGTCCCGGACCCCCTAGGGGTCCCGGACCCCCTGTTGAAGACCCCTGTTTTAAATGGTTAGAGATATGACCAGTGTGTATCATGTAACATGCAACTCATGGCAGACATTCTGGTCTTTCTCAACAGTTTGTTCTCCTGAATGTTCATTGTTGCTATAGAGTTATGAATGTTCATTGTTGCTGTAGAGTTATGAATGTTCATTGTTGCTATAGAGTTATGAATGTTCATAGTTGCTATAGAGTTATGAATGTTCATTGTTGCTGTAGAGTTATGAATGTTCATTGTTGCTATAGAGTTATGAATGTTCATTGTTGCTATAGAGTTATGAATGTTCATTGTTGCTATAGAGTTATGAATGTTCATTGTTGCTATAGAGTTATGAATGTTCATTGTTGCTGTAGAGTTATGAATGTTCATAGTTGCTGTAGAGTTATGAATGTTCATTGTTGCTGTAGAGTTATGAATGTTCATTGTTGCTATAGAGTTATGAATGTTCATTGTTGCTATAGAGTTATGAATGTTCATTGTTGCTATAGAGTTATGAATGTTCATTGTTGCTGTAGAGTTATGAATGTTCATTGTTGCTATAGAGTTATGAATGTTCATTGTTGCTGTAGAGTTATGAATGTTCATTGTTGCTGTAGAGTTATGAATGTTCATTGTTGCTATAGAGTTATGAATGTTCATTGTTGCTATAGAGTTATGAATGTTCATTGTTGCTCTAGAGTTATGAATGTTCATTGTTGCTCTAGAGTTATGAATGTTCATTGTTGCTGTAGAGTTATGAATGCTCATTGTTGCTCTAGAGTTATGAATGTTCATTGTTGCTCTAGAGTTATGAATGTTCATTGTTGCTATAGAGTTATGAATGTTCATTGTTGCTATAGAGTTATGAATGTTCATTGTTGCTATAGAGTTATGAATGTTCATTGTTGCTCTAGAGTTATGAATGTTCATTGTTGCTATAGAGTTATGAATGTTCATTGTTGCTATAGAGTTATGAATGTTCATTGTTGCTATAGAGTTATGAATGTTCATTGTTGCTCTAGAGTTATGAATGTTCATTGTTGCTGTAGAGTTATGAATGTTCATTGTTGCTATAGAGTTATGAATGTTCATTGTTGCTATAGAGTTATGAATGTTCATTGTTGCTCTAGAGTTATGAATGTTCATTGTTGCTCTAGAGTTATGAATGTTCATTGTTGCTGTAGAGTTATGAATGCTCATTGTTGCTCTAGAGTTATGAATGTTCATTGTTGCTATAGAGTTATGAATGTTCATTGTTGCTATAGAGTTATGAATGTTCATTGTTGCTGTAGAGTTATGAATGTTCATTGTTGCTATAGAGTTATGAATGTTCATTGTTGCTGTAGAGTTATGAATGTTCATTGTTGCTCTAGAGTTATGAATGTTCATTGTTGCTGTAGAGTTATGAATGTTCATTGTTGCTCTAGAGTTATGAATGTTCATTGTTGCTGTAGAGTTATGAATGTTCATTGTTGCTATAGAGTTATGAATGTTCATTGTTGCTGTAGAGTTATGAATGTTCATTGTTGCTCTAGAGTTATGAATGTTCATTGTTGCTGTAGAGTTATGAATGTTCATTGTTGCTATAGAGTTATGAATGTTCATTGTTGCTGTAGAGTTATGAATGTTCATTGTTGCTGTAGAGTTATGAATGTTCATTGTTGCTATAGAGTTATGAATGTTCATTGTTGCTGTAGAGTTATGAATGTTCATTGTTGCTATAGAGTTATGAATGTTCATTGTTGCTATAGAGTTATGAATGTTCATTGTTGCTATAGAGTTATGAATGTTCATTGTTGGCTATAGAGTTATGAATGTTCATTGTTGCTGTAGAGTTATGAATGTTCATTGTTGCTGTAGAGTTATGAATGTTCATTGTTGCTATAGAGTTATGAATGTTCATTGTTGCTGTAGAGTTATGAATGTTCATTGTTGCTCTAGAGTTATGAATGTTCATTGTTGCTATAGAGTTATGAATGTTCATTGTTGCTATAGAGTTATGAATGTTCATTGTTGCTGTAGAGTTATGAATGTTCATTGTTGCTATAGAGTTATGAATGTTCATTGTTGCTATAGAGTTATGAATGTTCATTGTTGCTATAGAGTTATGAATGTTCATTGTTGCTATAGAGTTATGAATGTTCATTGTTGCTGTAGAGTTATGAATGTTCATTGTTGCTGTAGAGTTATGAATGTTCATTGTTGCTATAGAGTTATGAATGTTCATTGTTGCTGTAGAGTTATGAATGTTCATTGTTGCTGTAGAGTTATGAATGTTCATTGTTGCTGTAGAGTTATGAATGTTCATTGTTGCTGTAGAGTTATGAATGTTCATTGTTGCTATAGAGTTATGAATGTTCATTGTTGCTATAGAGTTATGAATGTTCATTGTTGCTATAGAGTTATGAATGTTCATTGTTGCTGTAGAGTTATGAATGTTCATTGTTGCTGTAGAGTTATGAATGTTCATTGTTGCTATAGAGTTATGAATGTTCATTGTTGCTGTAGAGTTATGAATGTTCATTGTTGCTATAGAGTTATGAATGTTCATTGTTGCTGTAGAGTTATGAATGTTCATTGTTGCTATAGAGTTATGAATGTTCATTGTTGCTGTAGAGTTATGAATGTTCATAGTTGCTGTAGAGTTTTCATTGTTGCTGTAGAGTTAGTGAAAGGTTCGCTTGCAAATTAAACGGGTTTAACGAAGCGAAGGCCGGCCGTCTACAAACACTGCAGCAGTGGGTTCACATTGCATCAGACATTATTACCAAGTATAATTCACACTATCACCATTCTCCCTGTCATGGTGTAATTCTCTCAGTATCGTGTTGTTCTCCTTTCCACGACACTGCGGTGTCTCCTGTCTTATGTTTGCGTGGTGCAAATCACATAATTGCCCAATTACTGTACCTGTGTTCTTTCCTAACAGACAGAAGATGCATTAGCATACCTTATGTGTGTGTGTATGTGTGTGTGTGTGTGTGTGTGTGTGTGTGTGTGTGTGTGTGTGTGTGTGTGCATGCGTAAGTGCGTGTGTGCATGCATGCGTGCAATCTGTGCATGCATGTGTGCGTGCGTGCAATCCGTCCATGTGGCCTGTGTTTTTGCATACTTTTTTCCTTATATCAAATCAAATCATCACATTCACTGACTAGAGGGTAGCTTGCGGGGGCAGGTTGTTCTCTTTCTTAGCGCCTTCAATGCTATCACTGTGCATCTGCTTTTCAGTGGTGTGCCACCTGCCCTGCATAAACGGCGGCAAGTGCAGTGCCAGGGACAAGTGTCAGTGTCCGCCCAACTTCACGGGGAAGTTCTGCCAGATGCCCATTCAGAACGGGCACCATCAGCAGCAGACGTCAGGCAGCTACGGCCAGTCCCACGTCCACTCCACACACACTGTGCCCCTGACCTACAGCAATGGACACAACCCTGGTAAGTAGGGCTGTCGCAATTATTACACAATCGTCTAATCGCAAATTATTTGACATAATCGCAATTATATCGTCATAATTGTGAATGTTGAAAAATGTTCATACATTTTCAGAAATAGTTGAAATAGCAGATCTACAAGCTCACAACGCGTCGCATCGCATTGTGAGCCTGTAGATCGGCTATTTCCACTATCAATGTTATTTTTTAAGTAGTAAGTTGTCAAATATGTCAGTAATTTTTTGTGTGTATTTAGCTTATGTGTCATATCTGCCATGTGCAACTTCAAAGCCTAAAAGCCAAACAGAAATGTAATTGTCAACGACAAACACACAATTAAATCTTTAATCGCAATTATTTGAGTGACAATTAATCGTCATGTAAAATGTCATATCGTGACAGCCCTACTGGTAAGACCCAATCAACAAAAGCAATCAATCAATCAAGTAAATAATGTGGGAGTTTACATTTGGGGCTGGGGTGGCCGGAGGTTTACAGAAGTGGGTTTATGAGTGCGGTTTGAATTCCCCGCTCAACAGGACAATCTGATTTGTTGACATTAATAACTGGATTAGAACAATGTCAAACCAATGTTTCCACCGACAACTGACTTTATCAGACAAGACCCTTTTTTAACGGTTGGATTTCATTTTTCAGAATGACAGATGGCACAACATTGTTGGCCAAAGCATAAATCAGGCTTTAAATGTGTGTTGCGATCAAGTAATCCAATGGCAAGCATATAGTATCTATCGCAATAGCTGTACAAATAATATCTCTTAAATGCTATAATAGGTGTCTGTCAAGTAATGACTGTAATCAAAAGGTACAGTCTTAGGTTAATAGGAAGTAGGGATGTTGTGAGTAACCGTTAGTTTAATTCAACATAAGTTACCTCTGTTATTGTACTTGTGTGAATTCCAGTCTTATTACCATGACATGAAGCATGGCCTTGTTAGTTCAACACATGAGTCATACAGTATGCCACAGCTGTCAGCCTGCTGATTGGGTTAGTGTGTTTCTAAGTGTTTCTAATAAGCTACGCATTTCTACACACACCCCTATCACAGCCCATTAATCGCATCAAGGCGGTCCATTTGAATTTGGCTCCCTCCTACACTTGATCTAGCCTCGTAAACCGCCCTCTTCCGGAAACCATTTCATTTCTGGAATCCTCCTGGATTACGGAAGTTGGTCGTTTACTAGGCTACACTTGATCCAGGCGACTCCAAAGCTGCCTTACTTGCTGTTGCCGGCGAAGCTTCACCACCTGAGCCTCCACCCTTCTGGTTCAGAGGCACAGCCCAAAGGTTAAACTCCAATTCAATGCATTGCTCTGCATTGAATCCGCCAAATCTTTGTGTGATCATGTTTGATCACTTGGTTAGCCAAAAAAATGCCGATCTACAAGCTCACAACACCTTGCGCTGCGAGGCGTTGTGAGCTTGTAGATCGGCTATTTTTTGGAACAGAAGTTTGGTGTAGAGGGAAAAGAAGAGCAGACTATAGTAGGTATTGACAGTTCAAGTGGTTAAATATGAAATAAATACACATTAATCCAACCTACACAGATGATAGTGCTGTCAAGTCTAAACTGTAATAATCCATGTACATTTTTAATCTGCAACACAATTTTATACGATATGTAGTCGGGGTCCCTGCTTCATCTCTCTCAGAGCTAAGGGGTCCTTGGCCTGAAAATGTTGAAGACCCCTGGTCTAGAGTGTTCCTGTAGGAATATACCCATGTTGAGTGCCGTTATCAAAGGCGGTCGTTCTATTAGCCCTGCCTTTCCCCTCTCTCTCCCCCAGTGAAGTTCAGCCCCAACATCGTCAACATCCACGTCAAGCATCCCCCAGAGGCCTCGGTTCAGATCCACCAGGTCTCTCAGCTGGACAACCACAACAACAACCACAACCGAGGCCACCAGCCAGGCTCCTCCTCGTCGTCCTCCTCCAGCTACAGCTACCACCACGTGGAGAGCAGCCAGAAGATCCAGCACCAGGGCCACAACGTGCTCTACCCCAGCCAGCACGGCTACCAGCTGCCCCAGTACCAGCCGGTCACCTCCAAGAGCCAGCTGGGCCGCTGCTTCCAGGAGACCACTGGAAGTCAGGTAAACCACTGTGTCCCAATAGCAGAAAGTGCACAGCACACCAGTCCTTATGACGTGCCAGCCAACGAGACACACTCTAATCAGCTAGCTGCCGATGCAAACTTTTTATTACACAGAAAGGACCAACGTTTCGGACAGACAAGCTGCCTTCTTCAGGGTATCCCAAACAGTGGGCCGGACCAAATATATATATATACTGTATGTAATGTATATGTGGGCATTTCTTTTGAGGTGTCTTGATTGTGAGAGCTCGCTGTCCCTCTGTGAGTTTCATCCCAAGGTTGTTTTGGTGTTTTCAGCACCCTCTGGTGGACACATTTGCAGACGTACATTACACATAATGCAATCGACAGGACAGACAGACGGAGGGACAGACAGACAGACAGACAGACAGACAGACAGACAGACAGACAGACAGACAGACTGACTCGTTAGAAAAGTTTTGCAAGGCTCAACTAAATGAACCAATATCGTTGGTCAGAGCGATTTTTTTTTCCCAGACCATTCTGAGGCTGTATTATTCAGAATTCTACCCTCATCTAAAACGACAGTCGCTCACTCAGACAGTGCCATCGTCCATTTAAATCAATCCAACTGGATACATTTCAGTACATCTTGTCTGCCTAATCGGCTTATACCAAGAAAGTGCAGATCTCATCTGAATAACTTCTATACATCCCAGCAGGTTATTAGCCATACTGGTGTGTTGTTCCCCCTATCCGCCGCAGATCACCGCTCAATTTGGTTTGCATTCTGCAGTCAAATTGGTGTTGTAAAGATAAGAGACTTATCAGTGGGGATGGATGGAGAGGGAGAAAGATGTACGTCTCTGTGTGCCCATCTGTTTTGCACTGGATAGTGTGCGTGTGTGTGCGTGTGCGTGCGTGCGTGCGTGCGCCTGTCTGTGTCTGTACGTGTGGTGTGTGTGCGCGCGCGCGCGCGCATGTTTAGGATATGACACAGAGACACAGAGATGAAGGTTTCAACACAGCACAGATTATTACCACTTTAATAAGACAGAGTCTTTCCCATTATCTTCTCCATATTCCATTTCCATCCCTCTCTTTCATTCTTATCCTTCATCTGTTCCCTTTTTCCTTCCTCACAATCTCTCTTTACCTCCTCTATCTGCTATATTACCTCCCGCTGCTTCTCTCACTCATTCTCGCTCATCTTCACTTTCCATCTCTTTTCTTTTCAGTCCCACTACCGATATCCCCGTTTAGGGCAGTCACAATTATTACATAATCTTCTAATCGCAATTATTTGGCATAATCGCAATTGTTTTGTGATAATCGTCATAATCGTTTACATGTTGAAAAATGTTCAAACATTTAAAAAATAGTGGACATAGCAGATCTACAGGCTCACAACGCGTCGCGTTGCGACACGTTGTGAGCCTGTAGATCGGCTATTTCCACTATCAATGTTCTTTTTTGGAGCTGTGTGGAACACAAGCTCCCCTATACGTGGCCGTGTGTGTAGGTATGTGGGTGGGTATGTGGGTATGTGGGTGGGTGGGTGGGTCTGTATGTAGCCTGTATGTAGTAACCCTGGGTGACCAGAGAGGTGCTGTTGAGTCTAGCCTGCCCTGAGCATCAACTGCAATACACACACACACACACACACACACACACACACACACACACACACACACACACACACACACACACACACACACACACACACACACAGCTCCACTTCGAACAGAGGTTCGATTTTAAGTATAAGGTTGTCAAATATGTCAGTAATTTCTTTGTATATTTAAGTTATGTGTCATATCTACCATGTGCAACTTCAAAGCCTAAAAGCCAAACAGAAATGTAATTGTCAACGACAAATACACAATTAAATCGTTAATCGCAATTATTTGAGTGACAATTAATCGTCATGGACAATGTCATAATCGTGACAGCCCTAATCCCAGTCTTTCTTCACCTTTTCTCCCTCGTCTGCAATTTCCATCCCTCGTATTTTAATCTCTCTGTTTCTGTCTGTCTCTTCTCTCTCTCCCTGTGTGACTGTGTGACTGTGTGTTGTGTGTATCAGTGTGGGAAGGCTCTTCCAGGACTCAGTAAACAGGAGGACTGCTGTGCGTCCATCGGGACCTCCTGGGGTTTCCACAAATGCCAGAAATGTCCCAAGAACCCGTGTAAGTAACACACATGTGCTGTATAAGAGATGCTCAGCTCATAAGAAGTATTGATGGAAGTGGAAGTGGTGGAAGAAGTACTCACATGTTTAACTTGAGTAAAAGTATCAATACGAAAAGTCTGGTATTCATAATTTACTTTTGTAGCAGTACAAAAGTATGGGTATCAACATATAAAATTCAAATTGCCAAAATATATAAAGAGCTTAAGTGGTTCATGCATGTTAAGTAATTCAAATCTAAATCTAAAAGGTAACTAGTAACTAAAGTTTTCCAATAATTGTAGTGGAGTAGAAGGAAAAGTACTGAAAATTAGAAATACTCCTCAAAATTGTCCATAACTTATTATCTGCCAAAAAGTTTTTTTCAAACGCCCAGACCACCAAACTAAGCACGTCTTTTTTTCGTCTTTTTTTTTTCTTTTTTGCCTTTTTCAAATTCGAAAAATAGAATAATATTCTGTGACCACTTGAAAAGGTAAGGAAAACCTAAAAATAGCTGTCAGTGGTCAGTGGTTTGGATAAATATTCTTGGCGGTGAATGAGTTCAGTACAGTAGTTGAGTAAATGTACTTAGTCGCTTTACACCACTGGTTCTGGGGTCTAGAGTTTATGAGATTTCTTTTTTTGTTTGCTTCCAACAATGGTTGCGTGTCCTGAAACAGAGGCGGTTGACACATTTGAAAAGTTCAGCTGAAAAGGTGTGGTGGTGGGGGGCGGGGGTTCAGTCAAGAAAATGCCATGTGGGGGCAAAGAGGACATTAGAGGAGGAAGGGAGTGGGTGTGGGCAGTGGAGGAAACAGTGAGTTCAGTGAAACACACACAAGTGTGTCTGTGCTGACTCACATGGCAAACGGAGCCGACTCCTTCCTCAGCCCTGTTCTGTTTTCCAGGAACAATCCAATTCCTCTTAAAACACGGATCCCTGGGTATATTACTGACTCACCTAACAACATTCTTCCTAAAGAATCTCACTTTACGGTGGTTCCCAAACCAGTCACCACTTTCTTTTGTTTCTCACAGCCAGGCATTACGACACAACGCTCTAGGTTTTGTCCATATTTGGATGAAATGCCGCTTGAACAGACGCAGACTCCCCGATCCAGACATATCAACTTCATCTCTCCCACTCGCTTGTTTAAAGTTTGGAAACGCTGATACGCTGCAATGCTAACAAATGTCTGAAAATTGTGGGGAGCCGGCCTCAGACAGAAACAAACTATATACAGAAGCTTTAAATTAATTTGAATTGACATTTCATGCTTTTTTGTGCTTGACGCAGAAAGCGTAAAAGGCATGCGAGAAAAAAATGTAGCTCAGTGACATCCATTGAAATGAAATGACAAATATCGCAAGCCCTATTTGGCACGGCAGCGTAACTACAATATATCGGCGTTGTCCCAGCGAGCGAGACTCTTAGAAAGCCATTGTTCAGACTCGGAGTCACACTGACATGTGAGTGACAGCGGGGAAACCTCGCCGTGTCTTCCCGGCATGAGTTCTACCATGACACACTGGTAAGACTAATATACAACGTCTCTACATTCCAACGCCAATATATTCAGAGTGACAACATTTAATCCACTGTCATCCTGCCTGTAAGAGATACGCCGCCACAGCATTTCAAGGGTATAATTGTACACCCTAGTAAAAATACTAGGGTGTTCATTTAACTGCGTGAGTGTCACTTTTTACACCCGTGGAATGAAATGATCACTCAGGACTTTCGCTGTATAGCATTATCATAATAACCTGGTACATCTTCTTCTTTTTTTTCTTCTAAACATCGTCCCACAATACATTTGGAGCCAAAAGGTGCAGCTGCCTTGAAACCTACACCTTAAAATGTGTCTCAATGCATCCGCATGAAGCTCTCTCTCTCTCTCTCTCTCTCTCTCTCTCTCTCTCTCTCTCTCTCTCTCTCTCTCTCTCTCTCTCTCTCTCTCTCTCTCTCTCTCTCTCTGTACTCAGTAAAATGTTCAGTGTTCATTTAAAGAATGCACTCGGGATTGAACCCCAGCACGCCTAGCTGGTGGGGGGAGGGGGCTATCGCCAAAAATTGTAGATCTACAAGCTCACAGCGCTCTCGCAAACAAGGTTTCGTGTAAACAGAAAAAAAACGCGGTCCAAATACAGTTGTAACCCATGTCCCTTTACTAAGAATAGAGGGTTTAAGAAGTGGTTACAGTGCACCACGCATCAGCTGGCAACAGGCAGAATAAAGCAGCCGAGTCACTGCGAGTGAGGAACATTATACCGCCCTTGTGTTTATCTGGGTATAAAAAGACTCGCGACGTTCACCCTGGGGTTTATTTCCAGGGGGGGGGGGGGGGGGGGGGGAGCACTAAATGCCTCTGTGGCATTCGGCGTGCCCCCCCCCCTCTCACCACCACCTCCACCACCCCTCTCCCCATGCTTCCTGCCCCCTTGTGGCTTATTTTAGAGAGGTTGTTAGCCAGAGTAGGCAGGAGGGAAGGAGATTAGGAGCTTTGGCCGGAGCTCGGTTCCATGTGCGGTGGCTGGTAGCCGTCCCAAGCTCCCGGCTCCCTTTTATAGAAACTTGGAATTTCTCCCCCCAAAAAGCCAAAGCTATGGGATCTAGAGCAGGGGTCTTCAACAGGGGGTCCGGGACCCCTAGGGGATCCTCGGAGTTACTACAGGGGGTCCTCCAAATCTTTGTGTGATAGAAACCTCTTTTTTCTCCTTTTTTTATGAACCACTTGAACCCTAGCCTCTTTATTCGGAGAACTTTAGCCAAAAATAGCAGATCTACAAGCTCACAACGCCTCGCGCTGCGAGGCGTTGTGAGCTTGTAGATCGGCTATTTTTGGCAAAGCGCTTTGCTGTAGAGGGGAAAAAGAGCAGACTAAGTACAGAGTGAAAGGTCAAGTTTTTTAAGTATTGACGGTTCAAGTGGTTAGATATCTGAAAACACAAATTGACACAAATCCAAAATAAACTGATGATTGTGCTGTCAAACGATGAAACGATATGGAATCTATGAACAGATTTTGGGGGTCCCTGCTTCATCTCTCTCTCAACTAAAGGGTCCTTGGCCTGAAAACGTTGAAGACCCCGGATCTAGAGCATGAGAATACGTGCGTGCTATTGAGCATGTGTGGGCTTGCGTCAGGTCCTCATATAATTGTGTATTTGCATGTTTGCTATGGGTTTCCCCTTAAACCCAGACGGGGGAGGCAGTATGCACGTTGGGGTGGGGGTTAGTTTCACTTGAATGCCCTCGGAGGGAGTAAATAAAAAGCTAATTTGTCCCATAGAACAGGCTATCGTTCCTCAGCTTTCAGACAGATATCAAAGTACCATTAGTGCAAGAGAGCTCTCCACAAATAGATTAAACCCTTTCATTTGATTGCTATCATATAATAGCAAAGCAGCTTATTTAGCTCTGGACTCTGCGGGGCCTCCCTCGTCTATATCAACTCTGTTTCATTCACCTCGAAAGTATCGGAGCTGGAAACTCTTTACCTCGAATGACTCGGTTTAGCTCTTGTTGTAGAGTAGACGTTAGGGTTTATAGCCGTGTCAGACTGGAACAACAACAATATCAGATCACTGAACCACAGAGTTGTTATCCTGACCTCGCCACAGTGGGGAGAGTACTCAAGTACTGTACTTAAGTACAATTCTGAGGTATTGTTTACTTTACTGGAGTGTTATAAAATGTTCTATCGTTTTATTTCTACTCCACTACATCTCAAAGGCAAATATTGTACTTTTACTTTGCATTGTGCATTGTGAGCTTGCTATTTTCAAAGGATTTTCATACATTTTAAAACATGGGACCTCCTGCATAATGAGTACTTTTACTTTTGGTACATTCAAGTACATTTTGACGCCTATACTTTTGCCCTTTTACTCAAGTAAACTTTGAATACCGAACTTGTAATTGTAACAGACTAGTTATACAATAGGGTATTGATACTTTTACTTAAAGGAGTAGTGAGTAGGAGATTTTGAGTTCAATAATATTTGTATATTATATATTTGTATTTGTCGCATTACTAAGACAAAAATGTGATTATATAAAATGTACCCCATTGATGCCAGCTATGCATTTGGTTTCCCATCCGGAATCAATGGGGGTAAATGTAAATTTGTTATCAAATTATTGTCTTAGGAATGTGACAAAAAACAAAATATTATTGAACTCAAGTCTCCTTGCTGTGAGTAATCAATATAAAATAAGTCATTTTGGGGGAGAACTCCTTTAAGTAAAACAAAAAATGTGCACCTCTTCCATCACCGTCTCTCCGTTCCTGAGTCTATATTATTTCTTAACCCATTTAGGCCTGAACACATTATGACGCAATATTTTATGCTTTAAATATTAAAAAAATAGCAGATATACAAGCTCACAGCGCGGCACCGAGTGCCGCGCTGCAAGCTTGTAGATCTGCTATTTTTGAAAAATCGTGAAAATTAGAATTTTGACCCAAAAAAACCTATGTTTCTATGTCAGCAATCTGGCCAGCCATCGTCAACGAAAAGGTCCTTTTCACTTCAACTGGAGCTCAGTTTTAGTCTGTTCTTGAGAGACTACTATGTCAGTGGTGCTCAAACCTTTTCATGTGAAGGACTCCCAAAATGATATTTATTTGGCCACGGACCCCCATTTCAAAATATCTAGTTCCAGGGACCACCCAGAAGCAAAATTTGAGTTACAAACGTTCGCTTTGAAAATACATATATTCAAAGATTTGCACACATTTTCACGACTTTTTCAAAAATAGCAGATCTACAAGCTCGCAGCGCGGCACTCGGTGCCGCGCTGTGAGCTTGTATATCTGCTATTTTTCACTGGTTAAAGCATTCAATAATCCTAGGCCTAAAAACCAAACAGAACGTAGCGTTTAACCTCCAAACAGAGAGGACTGTGGGAGGTGCTACAAAGACCCAGTGTTTCCCCCTCCCTCTGTTTCGTCCCCAGGAATGGCAGGGGCGCAAGGTTAGCGTCTCTGTGCAGACATGCCATGAACCACCTCATTGTGCCCTGGAGACACTTGTAGCTGGTATAGAAATTGGGCTTTACCCTGCAAACAAACATGGCCTTGTTGTTCTCCCGTTGAGTAAGTTAACAATCTCCTTGTCAGGTATTTGGGTACCACCTCGCCACTGGGTGCCTTTGTCCGCCGCTAGCCTCTTACAAGCCTAGAGCCACTTATAGCTGCACAGGGAGAGTTTGGAGTTTGACTTTTTCCAGTCCGTGTCACTCCTCTCAGCTTAAAAGTGGGTGGCTTTGTTCTGAGCCAGCGGTAACATGGAGAAATGGGATTTCAATACTTTCAGGAGGACCGTGTCCTCAGGCTCCCTCTGCCTCTGTCATATTCTCTTTACCTTGCTCTCCCTGTCGTCATGCTGCGTCTGCTCTCTCTCTCTCTCTCTCTCTCTGTCTCTCTCTCTGTCTCTCTCTCTCTCTCTCTGTCTCTCTCTGTCTCTCTCTGTCTCTCTCTCTCTCTCTCTCTCTCTCTCTCTCTCTGTCTCTCTCTCTCTCTCTCTCTCTCTCTCTCTCTCTCTCTCTCTCTCTCTCTCTCTCTCTCTCTCTGTCTGTGTCTCTTGCTCTCTCAGCCCTCTCCCTCTCACACGCTGTCTTTGGCTCTGTTGTTTACTATATCGACGTTGTCGGGTGGAAACCTTGTATGTCCAAAACCGTTCCTTTTTAGTGTGATTGCCCAACAGGGTTCAACGGGAATTGTGTACTTGCATTTTCTGTGGAGAAAAGTTCTATAGTTTAATTGATATTCATTTATCAGTGAATGAATTTCCCCCATTGACTTATAATGGGAATCAAAAAGTCTCCCATTCAAGTATTTTTTTCTCGGAAACCATAAGGCTTACAGTCTCTCCATCTCTTCCTCTCTCAGCTCTCTCGTCCCCCACTCCCTCTATCTCACCCCCCCCCCACCTTCACTCACTCTCTCTCTCTCTCTCTCTCTCTCTCTCTCTCTCTCTCTCTCTCTCTCTCTCTCTCTCTCTCTCTCTCTCTCTCTCTGTCTCAAACTCAACCAGAGAACTTGTCAACCAACTTGTGTGGCATTTTACCATGCAAGTAATTAGCGTCAACCTTTCCGAGATGAAGCAGCATGGATATATGATGTTTGGCATTTGGAAGTAGCAGGAGGTGGGGACGGGATGATGTCTTACACCTGTTTTGCCCTGGAAGTTCAAAGAGAAAGAAAATCTATTTAACCCAATAAGGCCTGAGGCCGATTCTACCAATGCCTTCTAAATCAGTAGTTCTCAAACTTTTTGGTGGTCGAGGACCCCATCTGAAAATGTGTTGTGCCACGACCCCTCCAGAAGAGAACATTTGTGTTAGAAAATTCAAAATGATTCAAAAACACTTTTCAAAAATGTGGTACCATAGTTTTGTACTTTTTTCTGTTTTGTATGTGTCTATGGAGTTAACATTACTCTAATAGACACCCAGTTGTGGTTATAATATGCAATCATGTCTTCCCTGTGTATTTTTGGTTACTTCAAGAAAGCTGAAAGCCTCTGAGTCAAAAGGCCCGATCAAAACGTTAATGGCCGGGTTTCCCAAAGCGATTTTAGCCCATCGTAAGCCCATCGTAGCTCACGCATGGACGTAGAGACCAAGCCCCGATCGTCATGTTCCCATGTTTACATGGGTTCGGGCAGAGCGACTTATTTATCCCCCTACAACTACACCATCATTCAGATTTCACAAACAAAGTGCTTAAATAAGTCTCACACTTGTCTAAATACGGTACGGCTTTCCATAATTACTCGTATCCTGCGTTTTCTTTAATAAGAAGCCTTTTTATCCGATCACTGTCTGTTTATCTCTGTGGGGTTGGTGCGCATGGGGAACACCAGGAAATACATGGGAAAACAGAACGCGATCGGATAAAGCCAAGGCTTCTTATTAAAGAACACGGAGGATACAGGTAATTATAGAAAGCCGTACCGTATTTAGACAGGAGTGAGACTTTATTAACACCTTCTAAGCCTGGCCGTACTCCCTCGGACTTCCTACTTGGT